>NC_086450.1:120781722-120936722 GCF_028390025.1 Pseudophryne corroboree
AGGTCGAGGGAAGAGACAGCAACAGGCAGCTCCTTCCCAGGAACAGAAGCCTTCCCCGGCTTCTACAAAAGCCTCAGCATGACGCTGGGGCTTCTCAAGCGGACTCGGGGACGGTGGGTGGTCGTCTCAAAAATTACAGCGCGCAGTGGGCTCACTCGCAGGTAGATCCCTGGATCCTGCAGATAATATCTCAGGGGTACAGGTTGGAATTAGAGACAGATCCACCTCGCCGTTTCCTGAAGTCTGCTTTACCAACGTCCCCCTCCGAAAGGGAGACGGTTTTGGAAGCCATTCACAAGCTGTACTCTCAGCAGGTGATAGTCAAGGTACCTCTTCTACAACAAGGGAAGGGGTATTATTCCACTCTTTTTGTGGTACCGAAGCCGGATGGCTCGGTAAGGCCTATTCTAAATCTGAAGTCCTTGAACCTGTACATAAAGATGTTCAAGTTCAAGATGGAGTCACTCAGAGCAGTGATAGCGAACCTGGAAGAGGGGGACTTTATGGTATCCTTGGACATCAAGGATGCGTATCTCCACGTTCCAATTTACCCCTCACACCAGGGGTACCTCAGGTTCGTTGTACAAAACTGTCACTATCAGTTTCAGACGCTGCCGTTCGGATTGTCCACGGCACCTCGGGTCTTTACAAAGGTAATGGCCGAGATGATGATTCTGCTTCGAAGAAAAGGCATATTAATTATCCCATACTTGGACGATCTCCTAATAAGGGCAAGGTCCAGAGAACAGCTAGAGATGGGATTAGCACTGTCTCAAGAAGTGCTAAAACAGCACGGGTGGATTCTGAATATTCCAAAATCCCAGTTAATGCCGACAACTCGTCTGCTGTTCCTAGGGATGATTCTGGACACGGTTCAGAAAAAGGTTTTTCTCCCGGAGGAAAAAGCCAAGGAGTTATCCGAGCTTGTCAGGAACCTCCTAAAACCAGGAAAAGTGTCTGTACATCAATGCACAAGAGTCCTGGGAAAAATGGTGGCTTCTTACGAAGCAATTCCATTCGGCAGATTCCACGCAAGAATTTTCCAAAGGGATCTGTTGGACAAATGGTCAGGGTCGCATCTTCAGATGCACCTGCGGATAACCCTGTCTCCAAGGACAAGGGTGTCTCTTCTGTGGTGGTTGCAGAGTGCTCATCTATTGGAGGGCCGCAGATTCGGCATACAGGATTGGATCCTGGTGACCACGGACGCCAGCCTGAGAGGCTGGGGAGCAGTCACACAAGGAAGAAACTTCCAGGGAGTATGGACGAGCCTGGAAACGTCTCTTCACATAAACATTCTGGAACTAAGAGCAATATACAATGCTCTAAGCCAGGCAGAACCTCTGCTTCAGGGAAAACCGGTGTTGATCCAGTCGGACAACATCACGGCAGTCGCCCATGTGAACAGACAGGGCGGCACAAGAAGCAGGAGTGCAATGGCAGAAGCTGCAAGGATTCTTCGCTGGGCAGAGAATCATGTGATAGCACTGTCAGCAGTGTTCATCCCGGGAGTGGACAACTGGGAAGCAGACTTCCTCAGCAGACACGATCTTCACCCGGGAGAGTGGGGACTTCATCCAGAAGTCTTCCACTTGCTGGTAACCCGTTGGGAAAGACCAATGGTGGACATGATGGCGTCTCGCCTCAACAAAAAACTGGACAGGTATTGCGCCAGGTCAAGAGATCCGCAGGCAATAGCTGTGGACGCGCTGGTAACGCCTTGGGTGTACCAGTCGGTGTATGTGTTTCCTCCTCTGCCTCTCATACCAAAAGTATTGAGAATTATACGGCAAAGAGGCGTAAGGACGATACTAGTGGTTCCGGATTGGCCAAGAAGGACTTGGTACCCGGAACTTCAAGAGATGATCACGGAAGATCCGTGGCCTCTACCTCTAAGGAGGGACTTGCTTCAGCAGGGTCCCTGTCTGTTTCAAGACTTACCGCGGCTGCGTTTGACGGCATGGCGGTTGAACGCCGGATCCTAAAGGGAAAAGGGCATGCCGGAAGAAGTCATTCCTACTTTGATTAAAGCAAGGAAGGAAGTAACCGTGCAACATTATCACCGAATTTGGCGAAAATATGTTGCGTGGTGCGAAGATCGGAGTGCTCCGACGGAGGAATTTCAACTGGGTCGATTCCTACATTTCCTGCAATCAGGATTGTCTATGGGTCTCAAATTGGGATCTATTAAGGTTCAAATTTCGGCCCTGTCGATTTTCTTTCAAAAAGAATTGGCTTCAGTCCCTGAAGTCCAGACCTTTGTTAAAGGAGTGCTACATATACAGCCTCCTGTGGTGCCTCCAGTGGCACCGTGGGATCTCAATGTGGTTTTGGACTTTCTAAAATCTCATTGGTTTGAACCACTAAAGAAGGTGGATTTGAAATATCTCACATGGAAAGTGACCATGCTTCTAGCCCTGGCTTCGGCCAGGAGAGTGTCAGAACTGGCAGCTTTATCTTACAAAAGCCCATATCTGATTTTCCATTCGGACAGGGCAGAACTGCGGACTCGTCCGCATTTTCTCCCTAAGGTGGTGTCAGCATTTCATCTGAACCAGCCTATTGTAGTGCCTGCGGCTACAAGTGACTTGGAGGACTCCAAGTTACTGGACGTTGTCAGAGCATTAAAAATATATATTGCAAGGACAGCTGGAGTCAGAAAATCTGACTCGTTGTTTATATTGTATGCACCCAACAAGATGGGTGCTCCTGCGTCTAAGCAGACGATTGCTCGTTGGATCTGTAGCACAATCCAACTTGCACATTCTGTGGCAGGCCTGCCACAGCCTAAATCTGTAAAGGCCCACTCCACAAGGAAGGTGGGCTCATCTTGGGCGGCTGCCCGAGGGGTCTCGGCATTACAACTTTGCCGAGCAGCTACGTGGTCAGGGGAGAACACGTTTGTAAAATTTTACAAATTTGATACTCTGGCTAAGGAGGACCTGGAGTTCTCTCATTCGGTGCTGCAGAGTCATCCGCACTCTCCCGCCCGTTTGGGAGCTTTGGTATAATCCCCATGGTCCTTTCAGGAACCCCAGCATCCACTAGGACGATAGAGAAAATAAGATTTTACTTACCGATAAATCTATTTCTCGGAGTCCGTAGTGGATGCTGGGCGCCCATCCCAAGTGCGGATTATCTGCAATAATTGTACATAGTTATTGTTAACTAATTCGGGTTATTGTTGAAGGAAGCCATCTTTCAGAGGCTCCGCTGTTATCATACTGTTAACTGGGTTTAGATCACAAGTTGTACGGTGTGATTGGTGTGGCTGGTATGAGTCTTACCCGGGATTCAAAATCCTCCCTTATTGTGTACGCTCGTCCGGGCACAGTACCTAACTGGAGTCTGGAGGAGGGTCATAGGGGGAGGAGCCAGTGCACACCACCTGATCTGGAAAAGCTTTACTTTTTGTGCCCTGTCTCCTGCGGAGCCGCTATTCCCCATGGTCCTTTCAGGAACCCCAGCATCCACTACGGACTCCGAGAAATAGATTTATCGGTAAGTAAAATCTTATTTTTTATACTGGCGGGGGTCCGGACAGTGCCCTGGCACTATGTCCGCTCTTGCCAGTTACTTATAGAGGTCATATATGCTGCCCAGGGCCCCCCTCCCCCCGCGCCCTGCACCCTGTAGTGCCGCTGTCTGTGGGAGCATGGCGTGCAGCGTGCGAGTGCTGCGGTACCTCAGAAGCCGTCACTGAAGTCTTCTTTTCTTCTTCTACTCACCTGTCTTCTGACTTCTGGCTCTGCAAGGGGGGTGACGGCGGGCTCTGGGAACGAGCATCTAGGCGTACCTAGCGATCAGACCCTCAGGAGCTAATGGTGTCCTGTAGCCAAGGAAGCAGAGCCTTTAAACTCACAGAATTAGGTCTGACTTCTCTCCCCTAAGTCCAACGAAGCAGGGAGACTGTTGCCAGCAGTACTCCCTGAAAATAAAAAACCTAACATAAGTCTTTTTCAGAGAAACTCAGTAGAGCTCCTCAAAGTGCATCCAGTCTCACTGGGCACAGATTCTAAACTGGAATCTGGAGGAGGGGCATAGAGGGAGGAGCCAGTTCACACCCTTTGAAAGTCTTAAAGTGCCCATGTCTCCTGTGGTTCTCGTCTATACCCCATGGTTCTTGATGTGACCCCAGCATCCTCTAGGACGTATGAGAAAGCACACTGTACTCTTTCCTCCTCTTCTGATTGATTGAGCTGTGTGACTTCCCTGCATTGTGCAAAGGAAGTTACAAGATGAAGAAGCCAACTGTTCCCAGTCAGTCCAGCTGGGATGGAGATGGTATCCTAGCTGATGGGATCCCGACAGCCATAATACCAGCAGCGAGTCCCCTCGCGGGCTTTCTGTGCTCGCCACGCTTCGGACCCAGTGACGAGCTTAGCTCAGCTCGCCACGGGTTCTCTTCTCCCTCGGGTGGTGGCGTGAACCCAGCACCCGAGTGGGAATACCGGGAAGCAGTCGGTATTCTGATTGCTGCCATTTTACCAGCTGTCGGGATCCTGAACGTCTGGATCCCGACAACCGGTATATTAACTACATCCCATGCAGCTTGCTCAATTTAATTAACTAAAGTAATTCATTAATAATGTTCTGCTGTTCCATATTCTGTTAACCTGTAAAACTATTGTGTGTTCTAGACTCGGGCTAAGAAGGTATTTGATTTGATGTGACAGGCTGTAGAGTTTACTAAATTTTACATTATGTGTTATTCCTTTTGCACATCTTTGTCCTTTATAATATACTCATATTTGATAACAAAATAAAATCAACAATCACAAAAGAGTGTTGCAAATTTGTATTCCCAATCTCCATCCTATTGTTATCAAGAACCCTGCAGTTATTCAGAAAGTTATGGTAATCCTTGCTGTTCAATTTGCCCAATATTTGTTTTGTAAATAAATTAAAAGATGTATTTGTCCCTATTGTGCCACTCTCTCTTAAAACTTTTGTGCATACTAGCAGCGGGTTATAAAGATAGCAATGGTATTTTTGAACACGCAAAGTCTTCTAAAAAAACAAGGCATGATTTTTGTATGTACTGCGCAATCAAATTACTATTAATAAATGGATTTTATGAGCACAAATGAGAAATTATAAACTACAGAAAAAAGTGAAACAGAAAAAAAACTAGAAAAGTGATAAAATAAAGAGCAAATTGTTAGCACTGTAAACTATATTGAAGAGCAGAATGAATGTTCTCTGTTAGTGCTGTAGGTTTCATCTTGCAAGCAGCAAATCATATTTCAAGCATATCCAGTCATTTTAAACATTCAACCGTCTGCGCTTTAAAGTCTTTCAGAAAAGAAAGCTCTGACCTATTTCCAAATTACTACTCTGTGACATGTACATAACCATGTGTACTAATAGACAAACATTTGTGAATCATGTCTATATCATGTTGTTGACAGGCCCGGGAATTACAAGCCAGGGTATTGAAGAGAGCTCAGCTTGAGCAGCCAGACGCTGTCCCTTCCCAGAAGTCTCTGGCAGCAGAAATCTGTGCAGAAATCGCCAGACATGCGGCAGCCCAGCGAGACTACGACAAAGCAATCAAATTTTACAAAGAAGCACTAGTCTACTGTGAAACAGACAATAAGGTACAGAGCGTTAACCTTGGGGTTCTGCAGGCAGATCGCTGGCTAGCCCAATTCCTCTGTGTTGTTTGTCAGATCTGAAGAATAAAATAGAAGTAGAAAACCGCACGTGCAGTGTAAATTCTGTAAGGAACATTTTGTGGCATGCTTTTAGCTAGAGAAATGGATATGTAAATGCGTAGATATATTAACCTGTAAATGTTAAATAAGCATCTCTGGATATGAAGATGAATACATAAGAGTTGGTTGAATTGGTAAAACACATGCACACAGTACATAGATCGTGACTGCAGGTAAGAACATAGAATTTCATATAGGCAGCCCTTATTTGTTAAACATCATAGCAATGTCGGTAAAGCAGTAAGTAGGGAAATAGTACATAATGATGACATTGTGTTTTTCTTTTTCATCCACTAGGGGTCACTGGAGTACTCTTGGGATATGGACGGCTTCCACCGGAAGAAGGCACTGAATAAATAATTTTTTTGAAACTACTCCTCCCCTCCATATCCCAGAGTACCTCAGTGTTTTTTCTGTGCTCGACACAGTTAGAAGGCTTGTGGAGTTTGTCCACACTTATTGGAATTTTTTATTCAAGATTTTCTTTTTCATTGATTGCCACATCCCTTCCCCCCTTCCGATAGGCGTGGGTCCGGGATAGTGGAAGCTGCTAGAGAGCAGCTGTGGGTGTCGGACCTCTCTAAAAAGAGCTCCCTCACACCACGTGCAGGCTGCCTGCAAGAAGCTGGACGGAGCTTGAACAAGAAGCCCCGTCATAGCCCTCACTACAGGGAGTCCAGGTATGTTGGGTAGGGGCGGTCAGCTTACGCTGCCGCCCCGCTGTTTGGGGAACTGTATTGTGGAGAGCGCAGATAACCGCTGACTAGCCCGCCGTTTCCCGAGTTCACGCGTGCATAGGCCGCTTCACGGCTCTATGCTAGGCGCTCTCCGGATCCCGCTAGCCGCCGCTTCCAGCGCTGCCGCTTCTAAGACAGGTTCCCCGCTGTCCCGGAGCCGCGCGTGCATAGGCCGCTCCACGGCTCTATGCGGTGCGCTCTCTGGCTCCCGCTGGCCGTCGCTTCTAGCGCCGCAGCAGCTGATGAGATTCCCGCTGTCCCTGAGCTACACGTGCATAGGCCGCTCCACTGCTCTATGCTGTGTGCTCTCTGGCTCCCGCTGGCCGCTGCTTCCAGCGCCGCAGCAGCTGATGAGATCCCCGCTGTCCCTGAGCTACACGGGCATAGGCCGCTCTACGGCTCTATGCTGTGCGTTCCACGGCCTCCAGCCCCGTGTAAGGGCAGTACACGGAGCTCGGAGGGATGGGGGTGGGGGAGACACATTAGGGGTGCATCAGTGATACAAGGGTGTTAGTAGGCTATTAAACCTTGTATCAGAACATGTATTGCAGTTTAGGGAAGTTATTCTGCATTTTGTGTTTGTATTATACTGGAAACTTGGTATTTTAACCATGCTTCCTGTTTTGTTTTTCCTGTCTGTTTCCAGGGTTCCTATATTACATCTCTACTAAGGACGCAGGGGTGTTAGGGGAATTTGGGGATCAGGTCAGATTACTGGCGTGCACTGCACTTTGACAGATATATTTATATACAAGAACCTTAGTGCTATTACTGAGTCGTGCAAATTGTCTGTGTGTAGTTTGTATTGTCTGTCTGCATAATGAGTAAGGCACCAGCAAAGTCTAAGAAGCAAAATTCTTGTCATGTCTGTAAAAATGTGTTGCCTGATGGATCTACCACATGTACAGTATGTTTTGTAAATTCAGCTACAAATACTATATCCACTCCAGTTTTAAAGCCAGTTTCATCTCCGGACCCTCCATGGACTATGCTTGCAAATGTCCTGGTTGGTTTGCAATCAGAATTGGCCGCCACTCGTCAAGAGCGGGAGGCGGCAAGATCTGAGTCTAAGATGAGACCGCTAGAGTTACCAGAGGAGTCTCAATCTGGCCAAAAGTCCAAGTCCACCTTGGGTGGCAAGGATAAGTTTCTTTTTTCTTATAATTTGCCAGGTTCTGCGATGCTAGACCTCACTGCGGATGAGTGTGAGGAGGGCGAAATAGATCAGCAGTCAGATAGTGACGATTTTGACAGCCCAGGCATTGATAATCTCATCAGAGCGGTGCGTCAGTCTCTGAAGTTTACAGAAACTGAGGAGCCTCTGACAAATGATGAAGTAGTCTTTACTAAACAACAGAGATCTCCGATGTGTTTTCCTGTTTCGGAATCTCTTAATAAAATGTTACTAGAAACACGAAAGAATCTGGATAAACGGTTTTCTATACCTCGCAGATTTAAGTCGAGTTACCCGTTTCCAGAGTCCATGACAGCTACATGGGAGAATCCACCATTGGTGGATTCGTCCGTATCTAAAAATAGGATTTTGGTACTTACCAGGTAAATCCTTTTCTTTGAATCCATAGGGGGCACTGGAGTACTCTTGGGATATGGACGTCTTCCACCGGAAGAAGGCACTGAATAAATTAATTTTTTGAAACTACTCCTCCCCTTCATATCCCAGAGTACCTCAGTGTTTTTTACTGAGCCGAACAGGAGCGAGAGAGGTTGACAATGGAGAATTACATATAACATAACGGACAACAATAAAGTTGACACAAAACGAAACTGACAACTAAACAGTTGACACCATAACCGATTAGCACTTGTTAAACTTGAACCAGTCGGTGAGAATGTGTTACCATAAGATCTACTGAACTTACCCCAAACCAGGTAAACTGCAATGGGTGGGCGTCCAGTGCCCCCTATGGATTCAAAGAAAAGGATTTACCTGGTAAGTACCAAAATCCTATTTTCTTTTTCATCCACTAGGGGTCACTGGAGTACTCTTGGGACGTACCAAAGTTTTCTCCGTGGGCGGGAGAGCTGTTTGGCACCTGTAACACTAGGCGGCCAAAGCTAGATGCTGGTGCCGCAAACGTTTCAAACTTGTAAAAGCGCACAAACGTGTGCACTGAAGACCATGTAGCCGCCCGGCAAAGCTGTGTCGTAGAAGCTCCACGACTCGCTGCCCATGATGTTCCCACAGCCCGTGTGGAATGAGCTGTTACTGACGTAGGCGGCTGTAACCTAGCATGAAGGTAAGCCTGACATATGGTCAGTTTAATCCATCTGGATAAGGTCTGCTTAGAAGCTGGCTAACCCATTTTGGCCGCATCATAGAGAACAAACAACGTATCCGTCTTACGAACTGTAGACGTTCGGGATACATAAACGCGTAACGCGCGTACCACATCCAAAGTTCCAGAATTTCCTGTTAATACAGGAACTACTATTGGTTGATTGATGTGAAAAGAGGACACTACCTTTGGTAGGAAAGCGGGATTCGTCCGAAGTTCCGCTCTGTCATCATGAAAAACTAAATACGGTGGCTTGCACGACAAGGCACCCAAATCTGAAACACGCCTTGCTGAATCTAAGGCTAAAAGAAAAATCGTTTTCCAAGTGAGAAATGTAATATCCACTTGTTGTAAGGGTTCAAAGTATAAGGACTGTAAGAAATCTAAAACCAGATTCAAGTCCCATGGCGCTGTAGGTGGAATGAATGGAGGCTGTACTCTGAGTACACCCGGCAGAAACGTATGTACCGACGGCAATCTTTGAAAGTAAATTGACAATGCAGATACCTGCACCTTTAGTGTGGATAGACGTAGTCCTCCATCTAACCCCGTCTGTAGAAATAACAAAAGACGGAATAACTTGAAAGATGATGTCGGAAACTTCAGAGCTTCACACCAACCTATATAAGCACGCCAAATTCTGTAATAATGAGCTGCCGTAACCGGCTTCCTAGCTCATAACATGGTTGGTATAACCGATTCAGGAATGCCCTCTCTTCTTAAGAGGGCGGTTTCAACAGCCACCCCGTCAAACGCAGCCGCGCCAAATCGGGGTAAAGGAACGGCCCCTGTTGTAACAGGTCCGGACGTAGTGGGAGCGGCCAAGGATCGTCTGCGAGTAGTCCGCAGAGATCCGAGAACCAAGCTCTCCGAGGCCAATGAGGCGCCACTAATATGACTGTGACGGACCCTCTCTTGATCCGTTTTAGCAACCGAGGGAGCAGCGGAAACAGATACACGAGGCTGTACGGCCACGCGACTGTGAGAGCATCCACCGCCACTGCCCCTGGATCTATCGTTCTGGACACATACTGGGGCACTTGGTGATTGTGGCGAGATGCCATCAGATCCACCCGAGGGTAACCCCACCTCTGGACCAACATCTGAAACACTTCTGGATTTAATGCCCACTCTCCTGGATGAAAATCCTGACGACTGAGAAAATCTGCCTCCCAGTTGTCCACTCCCGGAATGAACACTGCCGACAATATCACCTGGTGATATTCGGCCCACCTGAGGATCCGAGCTACTTCCCGCTTTGCCATGCGGCTTCTCGTTCCTCCTTGTTTGTTGATGTATGCGACCGCCGTCGCATTGTCTGACTGCACCTGGACAGTCTGAAACCGAAACATGTGCACTGCTTGTCGTAGTGCATTGTAAATTGCCTGGAGTTCCAGGACATTTATAGACAGCAATCTTTCGTGATCTGCCCAGAGACCCTGGAGCTGATAACCTTGAACTACAGCTCCCCAGCCTCTGAGACTCGCGTCTGTCGAGAGAATTATCCAATTCCAGACGCCGAACCGTCTCCCTGCGGATAGATTGTGTATTTTTAGCCACCAGAGAAGAGACACTCTGGCCTGTGGCGACAACCTCACCCTGTGGTGAATCTGCAGATGCGAGCCCGACCACTGTGCTAGCACGTCTAGTTGAAAAGGACGTGAGTGAAACCTTCCGAACTGAAGCGCTTCGAAAGCCGCCACCATTGTGCCTAAGAGGCGAATGCACAAATGTACCGAGACTCTGCGTGGCTTGAGTACTAATTGTACTAGATGACGAATGACCTGAACTTTCTGTTCTGGTAGGTAAATTCTTTGATTTACTGTATCGAGAATCATACCTAGGAATTGAAGTCGCTGAGACGGAATCAGATGTGATTTCTTGAAATTGACTATCCAACCGTGCCGAACTAGTACATTGTATGTTAGCAACGCCTGTTGGAGGAGCATCTGTTGAGACGGAGCCTTGATGTGCAAATCGTCCAGATACGGAACAATTATCACTCCCAGGGATCTGAGATGAGCTATCATCACTGACATCACCTTGGTGAATACCCGAGGCGCTGATGAGAGGCCAAACGGCAGAGCCTGAAACTGGTAATGGTCTCGCCGTATTGCAAACCGCAAGAACCTCTGATGAGGTGGCCAAATCGGAATGTGTAGGTACGCATCTTTGAGATCCAGCGCAATCATGAATTCCTATGGCTCAAAACCTGCAATTACTGACCGCAGAGATTCCATCTTGAATCTGTAGTAAGTGACATACTGATTGAGGCCCTTTAAGTTCAATATTGGCCTGACCGACCCGTCCGGCTTTGGTACCACAAACAGACTGGAATAATAACCCTGCCCCTGTTGTTGTACAGGGACCGGAATCAAAACTGCTGCATTCAGCAGAGACTGAATGGCAATCTGCAGAACCGCCTTCTTGTCGTCCGACACAGGCAGACCTGTCTTGAAAAACCTCATTGGCGGAAGACAATCGAACTCTATTTTGTATCCTTTTAACACTAAATTGCGGATCCACCCATCTGTGGAAGTCTGAAGCCACGCCCCTTAAAACGTCTGAAGGCGTGCTCCCACAATTGGAGATCCGAGATGGGCTGGGAACCCGGCATGCCACTGGCTTGTTGGCGACCTTAGCGTCTTGACGACTTGCGTTGGTTTGTTGGGCACCATGACCCCGACCTCTTCTACCAAGCGTGGCCGCTCCTCTGCCCCGCCCACGAAAGGACTGAGTTCTAAAGGATTTGAACGCCGGACCAGAATATTTACGTTTAGGTACCATTGGAGGCAATGGTAGAAAAACAGACTTTCCTCCCGTAGCCTCAGAAATCCATCTGTCCAATTCAGGACCGAACAGCTTCTCGCCACCGTAAGGTAACGCCTCTATACCTTTTTTAACCTCCGCCTCCGCTTGCCAAGAACGCAGCCAGAGTGCTCGTCGTGCTGTGACTAGCGATGATGAAAGGCGAGAAATGAGCTGACAGACGTCAGTAGAAGCTGTACATAGACAGTCAGCAGCTTCCCAGATTTGATCCGCGAGGAGTATAAGATGATCGTCTTGTAGAGCCGACTTGAGCTCTTTTATCCATACCATTAGCGCCTTAGTTACCCAAATGCCAACCAACCCAGGTCTCAGCAGCACTCATGCTGCTGTATACATGGACTTTAGCATAGTTTCTATTTTACGGGCTGCAGGGTCTTTAAGCGTAGTAGCAGTTGGTACTGGTATGGTTGACTCCTGTAAATTTGAACTTAAATCTAGAAATCTCAGAAAATGTATTAGGTGAATACAGGTTGAGTATCCCTTATCCGAAATGCTTGGGACCAGAGGAATTTTGGATATCGGATTTTTCCGTATTTTGGAATAATTGCATACCATAATGAGATATTATAGTGATGGGACCTAAATCTAAGCACAGAATGCATGTATGTTACATATACACATTATATGCACAGCCTGAAGGTAATTTTAGCCAATATTTTTTTATAACTTGGGCATTAAACAAAGTGTGTACATTCACACAATTCATTTATGTTTCATATACACCTTATGCACACAGCCTGAAGGTCATTTAATACAATATTTGTAATAACTTTTGAGTATTAAACAAAGTTTGTGTACATTGAGCCATCAAAAAACAAAGGTTTCACTATCTCAGTCTCACTCAAAAAAGTCTGTATTTCGGAATATTCCGTATTTCGGAATATTTGGATATGGGATACTCAACCTGTATTAAAAGTACTGTATCAATTTTGAAAAATTAATGGGGATAAGGAATAAGAACCTTTAATATTTGCTATAATATCAAATTTATTATAGGATATACTCCCAGTGAATGACTTTCATGATATTTTGACACATACGTACAGTATATAAATATATAGCTGTTTGATTAACTCACTAATTAAACTGTGCACTGAGCACACAGCTGAGTGACTTCTGTCTCCTCCATATCTCCCTTTTGTCTTTACATTCTCTTTGTAAAATAGTTCTTCACTGGATCACCCTTCAGGTATCTGCTGATTGCAGGGCTCCCATCCCTATTCTGTCTAAGTTCAGTCAGAATATAACCCATGACCCCTTGTACGAAAGCCGAAAGAACTGGTCTGGAACCCCAGGGTAATGGCTAGGAATTCCAAAACCAAATTGTGTCACCTGGCTTGTATTATGTCATCTACTAGAAACAAAAACGTTCTCCTGAACTCTGAATACATCTGATATATGTAAATGTTTCTCCTATCACATATGTCCCTTGTACATGTTTAGCTCATAAGCAGTCCTAAATATTTCACTTTTAACAATATAAAGCGTAACCATGTTATACAGCACGTAAAATAACATTCTGGGGGCAACTCAATTGTTCACAGTAAATTTTACTGTTTAAAAAAATGTGTTTTGTGATTTTTGGGCCAATTTATTGAATGCCTTTTTTTTTCATGTGTTTTTGCAGATGTGAAAACATGGCACTTATCAGGGATTTTGTTTCTCCTGCCTCCAGGCAAGTGAAAGAAAATCCCTGATAGTGCCGGCTATCAGGGTTAATTGAATTACCCCCCCCCCCCCCCCATGACTGACTAAGGATAGTGTTTAATGTGACAAATTATTTAATGAATATCCTAAGTAGAACCACCAAGGGAAGTACATTTAATTGTAGATATGTAGTTAATGTCTAAAAATTGGGGAAGACAAATAATAGGTACTAGGTGCTTCATCGCGCCCTACGGGCGCTCTTCACACCGTCGTAAGGGGCTACGCCCCCTTAACCCCTGTACGCCGTTCAATATATGTATTATATGGAGTATTACCTGCATTCCTAGTTTTGTGAGTGGTTAAATATTGCACAATGAAAGGGCATCGGATGGTGAAGGGGCGTAGCCCCTTGCGACGGTGTGAACAGCGCCTGCAGGGCACACTGTACAGAATGCAGCGGGTGTGGGGGGGACCGAAGGTGGGGGAGGGGGTCGGGAGGAGCTGCGGGTGGGGATGTGCGGGGGAGTGGGATCTGGAAGCGGTATTGGTGGGGGGGGGGGGTGGCGGGGGTGTCGCGGGTAGGGGAGAGGCAGGTACGGGGATCTGGCGGTTGGGGGAGGGGGTTCCGGAGGTGCTGCAGGTGGGGAACGGGGGAGTGCCCCACTGGTGGGGTAGGGGGTCCGGAAGCGAAGCGCATGAGGGAGGGGCAGGTGTGGGGGTGCTGCAGATGGGGGGGTGGTGGAGAGGCGGGTGCAGTGGGGCCACGCGGGTGGGGTAGGGGGTCAGGAGGTGCTGCGGGTGGGGTAGGGGCGAGTGCACTGCGGGTGGGGTAGGGGGTCCGGAAGCGATGCGCGTGGCTGAAGGGCAGGTGCGGGGGTGTGGCAGATGGGGGAGGGTGTCCGGTTGTGGTGCGGGTGGTTGAGGGGCAGGTGAGTGGGTGGGGTAGGGGGTCAGGATGTGCTGCGGGTGAGGGAGGGGCGGTTTCGGGGGTTGATTGCGGATGGGGGAGGGTGACTGTAGAGGCTGTGGGTGGAGGGGGGGCGGATGCTGGGGGGCTGTGGTTGAGGGAGGGGAGTGGGGGCCGTGGCTGGTGTAGGGGGTCTGGAGAGGCCGCATGTGAGGGAGGGGGGGGGTGGTGCGGCGGATGGTGGAAGGGTCGAAAGGCGCTGCAGTTGGTGGATGGGCGGGTGCAGGGGTGCTGCGGGTAGGGAAGGGGCAGGTACGGGGATCTGGCGGATGGGGGAGGGGCGAGTGTGCCGCGGGTGGGGTAAGGGGTTTGGAAGCGATGTGCATGGGGGTGGGGCAGGTGTGGGGGTGCGGCAGATGGGGGAGGGGGTCAGGAGGCGCTGCAGGTGGTGGAGGGGCGGGTGTAGTGGGGCAGGGTGTCAGGAGGTGCTTAAGGTGGGGAAGGGGCAAGTGCGCTGCGGGTGGGGTAGGGGGTCCCGAAGCGACGCATGTGGGGGAGAGGTGAGTGTGCTGCGGGTGGGGTAGGGGGTCCGGAGGCGACACCTGTGGGGGAGGGGCAGGTGCGGCAGATGGAGGAGGGGGTTCAGAGGCGCTTCGGGTGGTTGAGGGGTGGGTGCAGTGGGGCCGCTGGTGGGGTAGGTGGTCAGGAGGTGCTGTGGGTGGGGGAGGGGCTGTTGCGGGGGATGACTGGGGGTGGGGGAGGGTGTCTGTAGATGCTGTGGGTGGATGGGGGGTCTGCGGTTGGGAGGTTCTGTGGATGAGGGAGGGGCAGGGGAGTGAGGGGCTTGGGTAGTGTAGAGGGTCTGGAGGTGCCGTGTGTGGGGGGAGGGGGGGAGTGGCAGGTGGGGCGGTTGGTGGAAGGGTCCGAAGGCACTGCGGGTGGTGGATGGGTGGGCGAGTGGGTGCTGCAGGTGGGTTATGGGGTGAGGAGGCGCTGTGAGTGGGGGAGGGGTGGCTGCGGGGGTTGATGGCAGATGGGGGAGGGTGTCTGTAGAGGCTGTCGGCGGATGCGGGGTGGGGGGGCTGTGGTTGGGAGGGTCTGGTGTTGAGGGAGGGGCAGGGGACTGGGGGCCGTGGGTGGTGTAGGGGGTCTGGAGGCGCTGCATGTGGGGAGGGGTGGTCGTGTGGGGGATGGTGGAAGGTTCGGAAGGCGCTGCAGGTGGTGGATGGGCGGTTGCGGGGGTGGGGTAGGGGGTCAGGAGGCGCTGGGGGTGGTTGTGGGGGATGTCAGCGTATGGGGGAGGGTGTCTGTAGATTATGTGGGTGGAGGGGTGGTGGATGCGGGGGGGCTGTGGTAGGGGGTTGGGAGGTGCTGCGGTGGTGGGAGGGGCAGGGGAGTGGGGGCTGCGTGTGGGGTAGGAGTTCCGGAGGCACCGCGTATGGGGGAGGGTCAGGGCAGGTGCGGCGGACGGTGGATGCGCTGCGGGTACTGTACCTGGCAGCAAGGTAGTTGGAGGGTAATCATTAGCAGCTATCAGTGACACTGTTAATCTCTCTGCCCCAAGGATCCCATCTCTCATCAGCAGCAGCAGCAGGGCCGCAGGCCACCCGGGCTCAGTGTCAGGGTAACTGTGTGGCGGGCAGCCGGGGAGCACAGCAGTGTGCGGTGTCCCTGTTCCTGCGTGAGCCACTCTGCCTCCTCACATCTCCCCCCTCACATCTCCCCCTGCACATCTCTCCCCCCCCCCCCAGGCACAACTCTCCCCCTCCGCCAGGCACATCTCCCCCCGCACATTCTCCCCCCCCCCCCCCCCCCCCGCGAGGCAGCCGTGAAGCACAGCAGTGTGCGGTATCCCCGCTGCCGCGTGAGCCGCTCTGCCTGACATCTCCCCCCGCCAGCGGGCCGCACTGGGCACATCAGGCAGTGATCATGTCCGGAGCGGGGACTCGCTGTACCGTGAGGACCGAACGGAGGGCTGTGTCGGCGGTGCAGGGCACTGTGACAGGCGGGGAGCGGGAGTGAGAGCCGCTCGGCGTCAGACGGAGAGTCGCCTCCCGCCCTCACATCTTCGGCGCGGGACCGGGGGGACGATGGATGCCTCTACACCGGACCTTGGTCGGAAGACTGGGGACATGTGCGCAGAGAAGGTGTGTGGCAGAGCTTCTCCTCATTGGCAGCCATCACTGAATAGCCCACATCTGTGACTCCGCCCAGCGTTAGAAATGCAGGCACAGAGTCACAGGGCTATTATATAGGAGATTAGGGTAAAGAAAATTGTTGGGTAATGTGAACTAAGGAAAGGTAGAATGATCTACTTATGGAGCTCCAATCTCAGTCTACTGTAATTTATATTCAGTAAACTTGCACCATATTCTGTTCTTCAGATGAAATCACCCCATTTTTGGCCAATATAAGTAACTGTTCCAGTCACAGGTGTCTACCGCCTTGTATTCATAGTGGGCAAACAATAGGATAGCCAAGCTGTGACCGAATGCCTGTTCTTATGACCCCATGATACACTTAACAATTCTATAAAGGGTTGAAAATATGCTGAAAAGTTAGGTATTGGAAAATACATTGTATTTTAGGTAATTCACCAGTAAGATGTGTGGGGCATTTCTTGCCAATCTACCTATGACCTCAGTGGTGCTGGAGAGCACTCTGTAACACCCAGAGACCAGCAAACACATTCTCTGTGTCAGGGAGATGCATCCTTTCCTTATTTGCATGGTTATGTGAGATTTTATAATTGGCAAGCTACAGTAGACATGACTCCTTTATGTCGCCATGCAGGTGATAATGGAGTTGGCACATCTATACCTTGCCCAAGATGACATAGACTCCTGCCAGCAGCAATGTGCCCTGCTATTGAAGAATGACCAGCACAATGAAGCTGCTACAATGGTAAGTCAGAGGGAAATATAAAATAAAGGAAGTCTCACAAGCAAATGGTCGGGGACCTGTGACTAAGGGGGACATGTACTAAGCAGTGATAAAAGTGGAGAAGTGAGCAGGTGTAGAAGTAGCTCATGACAACCAATCAGTATTGATGTAACATTTATAATTTGCATACTATAAAAGTATACAGAGCAGCTGAATGGGCAACTTCTCCACTGGCTCACTACTCCACTTTTATCACTGCTTAGTACATTCCCCCCCTGAGTATGATGTGTTAAGGAAACAACTTCAGTCAAGGGGTGGGATTCAATTCTTTTCACCCCTTTCCACACTCGTTCTGTTTCTGCCCTCAGGGACGTTGTATTATTATTTCCGCTCGCTACCCCCGTAGTAGCGAGGCACCCAACCCTTTACACAGCTAAACCTGATCACTATGGGTGCAATATGCGTGATATCGGAGATCATTTTAGAAAGGGAATTGGGCGTGATATATCATTTGAATCTCACCCAAGGTGTGCATTTGAAAACACCATAGTTTCCCATACATAATAGGGAAACATTCTGAAGCGCCATGCTCCCTGACACTTTGCAGTGAAGGGAAGACTGTTTCCCTGTAATCCTGGTAGATTGTCGCGATGGCGATCAAATGCTGCGTCTTCGGACCCAGCACTTGGATCTGTTATGCCGGCAGGAGGCGTAATTTTCCTTCAGACACCACCTGTTGCGTTAAGCAGTACATAATGTATCTGTAGTGTTTTGTGCCTTTGTGCTCCGTCACCGGTTTGTTGTCCTTTGTGAGCTAGGGGGCCGTTCTGCCAAACAAACAGAAGGGACATTGAGCTGCAGAACATGGAGTCATTTCACTCCCCTCTGAGTTTGACGGTTTGTTATGCAGACAAATAACTGCCACCAGTTTTTCCATCTAGGACAGAGAACGAAACAAATCTCTTAACACATTGAAATTAGGTAATTCCATCCTGCAGGTTTGGCAGCTTGACAGTGTTTACAGGGCAGTCACTTGTTGCATGGAACACCTAGTTTTTTCTGTTTTGTGCTGTTTGCAGATTGTACAAGTCATCTCAGTGTTTTTCCGCTAGTTGAAATAGAATTGGACAAAGGTTTCCATTTTGAGAAGATAGGGCTCTGAAAGCAGATCTTTAAAAAGGCAAATGATACTGGTTCTGTGTTGTTCTCAGAGGAGCAGCCATATGCATTATACATGTATTCCTGCACTCAGGGAAAGTAAGAAAAGAGACATGATCATGTTCCAAATGTTAGTTTGTGTTCCCTTAGCTCAGGAGGGGCTGTAGAAGAAAGGTGCTTTGTATACAAACGCCGGCCACTGTCCTGAAGAGTCATCTCTACTGTACCCGCTAATGGGCGGCTGTCTTGTTTCATTGCAGCTGCACAGCCACATGAGTAAGGCAGCATTCATCAGCAGATATACAGTTGTCCTCATACCTGTACTGTACATCTTACTGCAGTCACACCAAACAGCACCTCTTGTCATGCCAAACAGCCCTGGTCATGTGATAGTCTTCTAGAGTCCAGCGTCTTTTGCTTATATTTTGCCAAAAATGCATCTTAGTCACAATGCAGTGCGACTAAGACACACCAGGAGACTGTGCTGATCTGATATATGACACATATATATCTGTGTACGACTGAGGGGGACATGTACTAATCAGTGATAAATGTGGAGAAGTTGCCCATGGCAACCAATCAGCTGCTCTGTATGTGTTTATAGTATGCAAATTATAAATGTTACGTCAATGCTGATTGGTTGCCATGGGCAACTTCTCCACTGGCTCACCTCTCCACGTTTATCACTGCGTAGTACATGTCCCCCTGAATCTCTATACAAAGTGCTATAATGTAGCAGCTTTCTTCCAATACAAGTTATTTTCTGCTCCGTATATAGGGGGTTATTCCGAGTTGATTGCACGCTAGCTGTTTTTAGCAGCCGTGCAAACGCATAGTCGCTGCCCACGGGGAAGTGTATTTTCGCTTTGCAAGTGTGCGAACGCCTGTGCAGCCGAGCTCTGCAAAAACTATTTTGTGCAGTTTCAGAGTAGGTCTGGACTTACACAGCCCTTGTGATCACTTCAGTCTTTTTGGTGCCGGAATTGACGTCACACACCCGCCCTCCAAAAGCCCGGACACGCCTGCGTTTTCCCTACCACTCCCAGAAAACGGTCAGTTGCCACCCATAAACGCTCTCTTCCTGTCATTCTTCTTGCGATCGGCTGTGCTTATGGATTCTTCGTTAAATCCGTAGCTCAGCAACGATCCGCATTGTACACATACAACGCGCGTGCGCATTGCAGTGCATGCGCAGTAGAGACCTGATCGCAGCGCAGCGAAAATCAGCAGCGTGCGATCAACTCGGAATAACCCCCATAGACTCACTGACGCACAATATACAACTGTTTTATATCAAATCTATCAGCACAATCTCCTGGTGCGCCCTAGCCACATCAACAAAAAAGATGCCCTATGTTAGCAGAGTTGCATGGGACTTGATGGGTCACTCTCGCCAGGCATCTCGCACTGCGTTGTGTATTGAGGCTGGATGTATGAGGACGCATCTGTAGTACAGAAGTTGGGATGACCGCCTGTATACAGTATACTGTTTTTAAGTAATGTACAAATTCTCTTTAATCTACTTAGTGACGCTGATCCAGAATTGTTGTCAGAATCGGTGTACATGAAATTGTATTTTCTCATACGTCCTAGAGCACAGGTTCTCAAACTCGGTCCTCAGGACCCCACACTGTGCATGTTTTGCAGGTCTCCTGACAGAATCACAAGTGACATAATTAGCTCCACCTGTGGACCTTTTAAAATGTGTCAGTGAGTAATTAATACACCTGTGCACTTGCTGGGTTACCTGCAAAACATGCACTGTGTGGGGTCCTGAGGACCGAGTTTGAGAACCACTGTCCTAGAGGATGCTGGGGTCCATTTCATGACCATGGGGTATAGACGGTTCCGCAGGAGCCATGGGCACTCTTAAGACTTTTCAATGGGTGTGAACTGGCTCCTCCCTCTATGCCCCTCCTCCAGACCTCAGTTTTAGAAATGTGCCCAGGCAGACTGGATGCACTCTGAGGAGCTCTACTGAGTTTCTCTGAAAAGACTTATGTTGGTTTTTTATTTTCATAATACACTCTTTGAAGGGTTGTGGGTGAATCCCGAAAAGAAATTTCGTATTCCCAAGAGAATTCAGATAGCTTATCCTTTCCCGGTGGAGGACAGGAAAAAAATGGGAGTCACCCCCTGTGTTAGACAGTGCACTGTCCAGGTTGACAAAGAAGGTAATTCTCCCTGCACCTGGCACGGCTTCACTAAAAGAGCCGGCAGACCGAAAGATGGAAACTACATTGAAATCCATTTATGTTGCCAATGGTACACTGCTCAGGCCCACAATTGCTTGCGCGTGGGTGAGTCGCGCTATTGAAAAATGGTCAGAAAGCGTGTCATCAGAAATTGATAAAGATGAGATACTCCTTGAGTTAGGGAATATCAAAGACGCTGCCGCATACATGCTAGAAGCGATGAAAGATATTGGACTCTTGAGTTCACAAGCCGCTACCATAGCAGTATCGGCTTGGCGGGCGTTGTGGATTCGCCAGTGGAACGCGGATGCAGATTCCAAAAGAAATATGGAGGCTCTCCCATATAAAGGTGAGGCCTTATTTGGCGATGGACTGGATGCGTTAGTCTCGGCGGCTACTGCAGGTAAGTCGACATTTTGGCCTCTGCGCCTGCACCAGCAAAAAAGACTTATCGCTCGCACATGCAGTCCGTTCGGCCCTTAAATACAAAAAAGCGAGAGGTTCCCCCTTCTTTGCGGGTAGGGGAAAGGGAAAGAAGTCCACAGCAGCTTCAGGTTCCCAGGAGCAGAAGTCTACCCCTACTTCTGCCAAATCTTCAGGATGACGCTGGGGCTCCTTTGCGGGAGGCCACTCGGGTGGGGGCACGTCACAAACTGTTCAGCCAAGGTTGGATTCTGTCTGGCCTGGATCCCTGGGTGTTGCAAATAGTGTCCCAGGGATACAAGCTGGAGTTTCAAGACGTTCCCCCATGCCGATTTTTCAAATCAACCTTGCCACCTTCTCTTCCAGAAAGGGAAGCAGTAACAGCGGCAATCCAAAAATTATGTCATGATCAGGTCATAGTCCTGGTACCTTTGTCACAACAAGGGGAGGGGTTTTATTCAAGCCTTTTTGTAGTTCCAAAGCCGGACGGCTCGGTCAGTCTGATCCTAAACCTGAAAAATCTGAATCTCTACTTGAAACGATTCAAGTTCAAAATGGAATCACTGAGGGCAGTGATTTCCAGTCTGGAGGAGGGGGACTACATGGTGTCTGTAGACATAAAAGATGCTTACCTGCATGTTCCCATTTATCCTCCTCACCAGGCTTATCTGAGATGCGCAGTTCAGGATTGCCGTTACCAATTCCAGACGTTACCTTTCGGTCTCTCCACGGCGCCGAGGGTATTCACCAAGGTGATGGCAGAGATGATGGTTCTCCTGCGTCAAAAAGAAGTCAATATAATTCCTTATCTTGACGATCTCCTGATAAAGGCGAGATCCAGGGAGCAGTTGTTATAAAACATCACACTCTCCCTGTTAATACTCCAACAACACGGTTGGATCATAAATTATCCAAAGTCACAGTTGGAACCGACGACAAGATTGTCTTTTCTCGGGATGATTCTGGACACAGAAGTTCAGAGAGTATTTCTTCCGGTGGAAAAGGCTCTGGAAATCCAGAAAATGGTAAAACAGATATTGAAACCATCGAGTGTGTCGATCCATTAGTGCATTTGGTTGTTGGGGAAGATGGTGGCGGCCTACGAGGCCATACAGTTTGGCAGGTTCCATGCCAGGGTATTCCATTGGGACCTGTTGGACAAGTGGTCGGGATCCCACCTACACATGCACCAGAAGATAATCCTGTCGCCAAAAGCCAGGATTTCGCTCTTGTGGTGGCTACACAGTTCTCACCTACTAGAGGGATGCGGGTTCGGGACTCAGGACTGGCTCCTGGTAACCACGGATGCAAGTCTCAGAGGCTGGGGAGCCGTCACTCAGGGAGAAAGCTTCCATGGAAAATGGTCAAGTCAGGAAGCCTGCCTTCACATAAACGTGCTGGAATTGAGAGCCATTTACAACGGCCTTCAACAAGCGGTACATCTTCTTCAAGATCATCCCGTGCAGATCCAGTCGGACAATGTAACAGCAGTCGCGTACATAAACAGGCAGGGCGAAACGAAAAACAGAGCGGCAATGGCACAGGTGACGAAGATCCCCCTCTGGGCAGAAAGACATGTAAAGGCTCTGTCCGCAATTTTCATTTCGGAGGTAGACAACTGGGAAGCAGACTTCCTCAGCAGACACGATCTCCATCCAGGAGAGTGGGGCCTACACCAAGAAGTCTTCACAGAGGTGACAAGTCTTTCGGGAGTTCCTCAAGTAGACATGATCACATCTCGTCCCAACGAGAAGCTTCAGAAATATTGTTCCAGGTCGAGAGATCCTCAAGCAATAGCAGTGGATGCACTGGTGGCACAGTGGGTGTTCCGGTCGGTGTATGTCTTCCCTCCACTTCCGCTGATCCCAAAGGTGCTCAGGATCATAAGAAGAACAAGAGTTCGAGCAATCTTCATTGCCTCAGACTGGCCAAGGAGGGCTTGGTACCCAGATCTTCAGGAGTTGCTCATAGAAGATCCTCGGCCTCTTCGCGAGGACCTGCTGCAGCAGGGGCCGTGCGTGTATCAAGACTTACCGTGGCTACGTTTGACGGCATGGCTGTTGAGCGCCGGATCCCGGCCCGAAAGGGTATTCCCAAGGAAGTCATCCCCATCCTTATTCAGGCCAGGAAAGGAGTAACGTCGAAACATTACCACCGTATTTGGAGAAAATATGTGTCTTGGTGTGAATCCAAGAAGGCTCCTACGGAAGAGTTTGAGTTGGGATGTTTTCTCCATTTTCTGCAGGCTGGTGTGGAGGCGGGCCTACGATCGGGATCAATTAAGGTCCAGATTTCGGCCTTGTCAGTGTTCTTCCAAAAACAATTGGCCTCTCTTCCAGAGGTTCAGACCTTCGTGAAAGGGGTTCTGCACATCCAGCCTCCATTTGTGCCTCCAGTGGCACCATGGGACCTTAACGTGGTGTTGCATTTCCTTCAATCAGATTGGTTTGAGCCTCTACAAGAGATAGAGTTGAAGTTTTTCACTTGGAAAGTGGTGATGCTTTTGGCATTGGCATCCGCGCGGCGGGTGTCTGAATTGGGGGCCTTGTCTCACAAGAGCCCTTACCTGATCTTCCATGAAGATAGGGCAGAGTTGAGGACTCGTCAACATTTTCTTCCGAAGGTGGTTTCATCTTTCCACATAAACCAACCTATTGTGGTGCCAGTAGTTACTGACACGTTCAGTGAGTCAACGTCTCTAGATGTGGTTAGGGCTTTGAAGATTTATGTCGCTAGAACAGATCGAATACGGAAAACAGAGTATTTGTTTGTCCTGTATGCTCCCAACAAGATTGGGTGTCCTGCTTCCAAGCAGACTATTGCGCGTTGGATCAGAGGTACGATTCAGCACGCTCATACTACGGCTGGATTGCCGTTACCGACGTCGGTGAAGGCCCATTCCACTAGGAAGGTGGGCTCATCCTGGGTGGCTCGACATTGCAACTTTGCCGAGCAGCTACTTGGTCGGGGTCAAACACATTTGCTAAATTCTACAAGTTTGACACCTTGACCGATGAAGTCCTCAAGTTCAATCAATCGGTGCTGCAGGGTCATCCGCACTCTCCCGCCCGTACTGGAGCTTTGGTATAAACCCCATGGTCATGAAGTGGACCCCAGCATCCTCTAGAACGTATGAGAAAACAGGATTTTGATACCTACCAGTAAATCCTTTTCTCTAACGTCCTAAGTGGATGCTGGGGACTCCGTAAGGACCATGGGGAATAGCGGCTCCGCAGGAGACTGGGCACATCTATAGAAAGCTTTAGGACTATCTGGTGTGCACTGGCTCCTCCCCCTATGACCCTCCTCCAAGCCTCAGTTAGATCTTTGTGCCCGAACGAGAAGGGTGCACACTAGGGGCTCTCCTGAGCTTCTTAGTGAAAGTTTTAGTTTAGGTTTTTTATTTTCAGTGAGACCTGCTGGCAACAGGCTCACTGCATCGAGGGACTAAGTGGAGAAGAAGCGAACTCACCTGCGTGCAGAGTGGATTGGGCTTCTTAGGCTACTGGACATTAGCTCCAGAGGGACGATCACAGGCCCAGCCTGGATGGGTCCCAGAGCCGCGCCGCCGGCCCCCTTACAGAGCCAGAAGGCAGAAGAGGTCCGGAAAATCGGCGGCAGAAGACGTCCTGTCTTCAACAAGGTAGCGCACAGCACTGCAGCTGTGCGCCATTGCTCTCAGCACACTTCACACTCCGGTCACTGAGGGTGCAGGGCGCTGGGGGGGGGGGGGGGGGCGCCCTGAGACGCAATAATAAACACCTTGGATGGCAAAAAATGCATCACATATAGCTCCTGGGCTATATGGATGCATTTAACCCCTGCCAGAATACATAGAAAAACGGGAGATAAGGCCGCCGATAAGGGGGCGGAGCCTATCTCCTCAGCACACTGGCGCCATTTTCCCTCACAGCTCCGTTGGAGGGAAGCTCCCTGTCTCTCCCCTGCAGTCACTACACTACAGAAAGGGTTAAAAAAGAGAGGGGGGGCACTAATTACGCGCAGTATTAAAGATACAGCAGCTATAAGGGGAAAAACACTTATATAAGGTTATCCCTGTATATATATAGCGCTCTGGTGTGTGCTGGCAAACTCTCCCTCTGTCTCCCCAAAGGGCTAGTGGGGTCCTGTCCTCTATCAGAGCATTCCCTGTGTGTGTGCTGTATGTCGGTACATTTGTGTCGACATGTATGAGGAGAAAAATGATGTGGAGACGGAGCAGATTGCCTGTAATAGTGATGTCACCCCCTAGGGGGTCGACACCTGAGTGGATGAACTGTTGGAAGGAATTACATGACAGTGTCAGCTCTGTATAAAAGACAGTGGTTGACATGAGACAGCCGGCTACTCAGCTTGTGCCTGTCCAGACGTCTCATAGGCCGTCAGGGGCTCTAAAGCGCCCGTTACCTCAGATGGCAGATATAGACGCCGACACGGATACTGACTCCAGTGTCGACGGTGAAGAGACAAATGTGACTTCCAGTAGGGCCACACGTTACATGATTGAGGCAATGAAAAATGTTTTTACACATTTCTGATAATACGAGTACCACCAAAAAGGGGTATTATGTTCGGTGAGGAAAAACTACCTGTAGTTTTCCTGAATCTGAGAAATTAAATGAGGTGTGTGATGATGCGTGGTTTTCCCCCGATAACAACTGATAATTTCTAAAATGTTATTGGCATTATATCCTTTCCCGCCAGAGGTTAGGGTGCGTTGGGAAACACCCCCTAGGGTGGATAAAGCGCTCACACGCTTGTAAGGGCTCTACCCTCTCCTGAGATGGCCGCCCTTAAGGATCCTGCTGATAGAAAGCAGGAGGGTATCCTAAAATGTATTTACACACATACTGGTGTTATACTGCGACCAGCAATCGCCTCAGCCTGGATGTGCAGTGCTGGGTTGGCGTGGTCGGATTCCCTGACTGAAAATATTGATACCCTAGATAGGGACAGTATATTTTTGCCTATAGAGCATTTAAAAGATGCATTTCTATATATGCGTGATGCACAGCGGAATATTTGCCGACTGGCATCAAGTCTAAGTGCGTTGTCCATTTCTACCAGTAGAGGGTTATGGACACGTCAGTGGTCAGGTGATGCGTATTCCAAACGTCATTTGGAAGTATTGCCTTATTAAAGGGAGGAGTTATTTGGGGTCGGTCTTTCAGACCTGGTGGCCACGGCAACAGCTGGGAAATCCACGTTTGTACCCCAGGTCGCCTCTCAACATGAGAAGACGCCGTATTATCAGGCGCAGTCTTTTCGTGGACAAGCGGGCAAAAGATTCCTCATTTCTGCCCCGTGACAGAGGGAGAGGAAAAAGGCTGCAGAAATCAGCCAGTTCCCAGGAACAGAAACCCTCTCCCGCCTCTGCCAAGCCCTCAGTATGACGCTGGGGCTTTACAAGCAGAATCAGGCACGGTGGGGGGCCCGTCTCAATGAATTTCAGCGCGCAGTGGGCTCACTCGCAAGTAGACCCCTGGATCCTTCAGGTGAATATCTCAGGGGTACAAATTAGAATTCGAGACGTCTCCCCCTCGCCGTTTCCTAAAGTCGGCTTTACCGATGTCTCCTTCTGACAGGGAGACTGTTTTGGAAGCCATTCACAAGCTGTATTCCCAGCAGGTGATAACAAGGTACCCCTCCTGCAACAGGGAACGGGGTATTATTCCACACTGTTGTGGTACCGAAGCCGGACGGCTCGGTGAGACCGATTCTAAATCTAAAATCTTTGAACACTTACATACAGAGGTTCAAATTCAAGATTGAGTCACTCAGAGCAGTGATTGCGAACCTGGAAGAAGGGGACTACATGATGTCTCGGGACATCAAGGATGCTTACCTTCATGTCAAAATTTACCCTTCTCATCAAGGGTACCTCAGGTTTATGGTACAGAACTGTCACTATCAGTTCAGACGCTGCCGTATGGATGGTCCACGGCACCCCGGGTCTTTACCAAGGTAATGGCCGAAATGATGATATTCCTTCGAAGGAAGGGAATTTTAGTTATCCTTTACTTGGACGATTCCCTGATAAGGGTAAGATCCAGGGAACAGTTGGAGGTCGGTGTAGCACTATTTCAGGTAGTGTTGCGGCAGCACGATTGGATTCTCAATATTCCAAAATCGCAGCTGGTTCCGACGACTTGTCTTCTGTTCCTAGGGATGATCCTGGACACAGTCCAGAAAAAGGCTTTTCTCCCGGAGGAGAAAGCCAGGGAGTTATCCGAGCTAGTCAGGAACCTCCTAAAACCGAGCCAAGTCTCAGTGCATCAATGCACAAGGGTTCTGGGTAAAATGGTGACTTCCTACGAAGCAATCCCATTCGGCAGATTCCACGCAAGAACTTTCCAGTGGGACCTGCTGGACAAATGGTCCGGGTCGCATCTTCAGATGCATCAGCGGATAACCCTGTCACCAAGGACAAGGGTGTCCCTCCTGTGGTGGTTGCAGAGTGCTCATCTTCTAGAGGGCCGCAGATTCGGCATTCAGGACTGGGTCCTGGTGACCACGGATGCCAGCCTGCGAGGCTGGGGAGCAGTCACACAGGGAAGGAATATCCAGGGCTTATGGTCAAGTCTGGAGACATCACTTCACATAAATATCCTGAAGCTAAGGGCCATTTATAATGCTCTAAGCTTAGCAAGACCTCTGCTTCAAGGTCAGCCGGTGTTGATCCAGTCGGACAACATCACGGCAGTCACCCACGTAAACAGACAGGGTGGCACAAGAAGCAGGAGGGCAATGGCAGAAGCTGCAAGGATTCTTCGCTGGGCGGAAAATCATGTGATAGCACTGTCAGCAGTATTCATTCCGGGAGTGGACAACTGGGAAGCAGACTTCCTCAGTAGGCACGACCTCCACCCGGGAGAGTGGGGACTTCACCCAGAAGTCTTCCACATGATTATAAACCGTTGGGAAAAACTCGACAGGTATTGCGCCAGGTCAAGGGACCCTCAGGCAATAGCGGTAGACGTTCTGGTAACACCGTGGGTGTACCAGTCAGTGTATGTGTTCCCTCCTCTGCCTCTCATACCCAAGGTACTGAGATTGATAAGATGGAGAGGAGTAAGCACTATATTCGTGGCTCCGGATTGGCCAAGAAGGACTTGGTAACCGGAACTTCAAGAGATGCTCACGGAGGATCCGTGGCCTCTACCTCTAAGAAGGGACCTGCTCCAGCAAGGACCCTGTCTGTTCCAAGACTTACCGCGGCTGCGTTTGACGGCATGGCGGTTGAACGCCGGATCCTGAAAAGGCATTCCGGATGAAGTCATCCCTATCCTGATCAAAGCCAGGAAGGATGTAACCGCAAAACATTATCACCGCATTTGGCGAAAATATGTTGCGTGGTGCGAGGCCAGTAAGGCCCGACGGAGGAAATTCAACTGGGTCGTTTCCTACATTTCCTGCAAACAGGAGTGTCTATGGGCCTGAAATTGGGGTCCATTAAGGTTCAAATTTCGGCCCTGTCAATTTTCTTCCAAAAAGAACTAGCTTCAGTCCCTGAAGTTCAGACGTTTGTAAAAGGGGTACTGCATATACAGCCTCCTTTTGTGCCTTCAGTGGCACTTTGGGATCTCAATGTAGTTTTTGGGTTCCAAAAGTCACATTGGTTGAACCACTTAAATCTGTGGAGTTAAAATATCTCACATGGAAAGTGGTCATGCTGTTGGCCCTGGCCTGGGCCAGGCGCGTGTCAGAATTGGCGGCTTTATCCTGTAAAAGCCCTTATCTGATTTTCCATTCGGACAGGGCGGAATTGAGGACTCGTCCTCAGTTTCTCCCTAAGGTGGTTTCAGCGTTTCACCTGAACCAACCTATTGTGGTGCCTGCGGCTACTAGGGACTTGGAGGACTCCAAGTTGCTAGACGTTGTCAGGGCCCTGAAAATATATGTTTCCAGGACGGCTGGAGTCAGGAAAACTGACTTGCTGTTTATCCTGTATGCACCCAACAAGCTGGGTGCTCCTGCTTCTAAGCAGGCTATTGCTCGTTGGATTTGTAGTACAATTCAGCTTGCACATTCGGTGGCAGGCCTGCCACAGCCAAAAATCTGTAAATGCCCACTCCACAAGGAAGGTGGGCTCATCTTGGGCGGCTGCCCGAGGGGTCTCGGCTTTACAACTTTGCCGAGCAGCTACTTGGTCAGGAGCAAATACGTTTGTAAAATTCTACAAAATTGATACCCTGGCTGAGGAGGACCTGGAGTTCTCTCATTTGGTGCTGCAGAGTCATCCGCACTCTCCCGCCCGTTTGGGAGCTTTGGTATAATCCCCATGGTCCTTACGGAGTCCCCAGCATCCACTTAGGACGTTAGAGAAAATAAGAATTTACTTACCGATAATTCTATTTCTCGTAGTCCGTAGTGGATGCTGGGCGCCCATCCCAAGTGCGGATTGTCTGCAATACTGGTACATAGTTATTGTTACCAAAAAATCGGGTTATTGCTGTAGTGAGCCATCTTTTCTAGAGGCTCCTCTGTTATCATGCTGTTAACTGGGTTCAGATCACAAGTTGTACGGTGTGATTGGTGTGGCTGGTATGAGTCTTACCCGGGATTCAAGATCCTTCCTTATTGTGTACGCTCGTCCGGGCACAGTATCCTAACTGAGGCTTGGAGGAGGGTCATAGGGGGAGGAGCCAGTGCACACCAGATAGTCCTAAAGCTTTCTTTAGATGTGCCCAGTCTCCTGCGGAGCCGCTATTCCCCATGGTCCTTACGGAGTCCCCAGCATCCACTACGGACTACGAGAAATAGAATTATCGGTAAGTAAATTCTTATTTTCTCCTAGTCCGTAGAGGATGCTGGGTTCCCGTCCCAGTGCGTAATTTACCTGCAGTTTTGTTATTAGAGTTACACAAGTTGTGTTATATTAGTTTCAGCATGTTGCTCTAATTTGGTTCATGCCTGTTGGCGTGTGTTCTGTTGAATGCCATGTTGTGCGGCATGGTTGAGGTGTGAGCTGGTATGTATCTCACCACTAGTTTAAAGTAAATCCTTTCCTCGAAATTTCCGTCTCCCTGGGCACTGTTCCTATAACTGAGGTCTAGAGGAGGGGCATAGAGGGAGGAGCCAGTTCACACCCATTGAAAAGTCTTAAGAGTGCCCATGGCTCCTGCGGAACCGTCCTATACCCCATGGTCATGAAGTGGACCTCAGGATCCTCTACGGACTAGGAGAAAAGGATTTACCGGTAGGTATCAAAATCCTGTTTTTCCGGACGTATGCACAGTTTATCTCCAGATGTGCCCAACTCTTCATCGGCAGCGTATATTTGCACGTTTGCATAGTCATATTCGTACATATGCATTCTAAGCATACGCGGAGTGACTTAATACAGGATATTCCGCGCACACTGGCTTAGCACTTGCTCTCTATCAGCCCCAGTGTATTTTTTATTTTTTATTTTTATTGAGCACATGCAGTATATTACCGTCCTGTCTTTTCTTAGATGGGCCATGAGAACTAGCAGTCAGCAAAGTCTTACATTGTAGAAAGTCAATGAACGCTCTCGGCGTGCAAAGCCAAACACCATGGTTTTGAATAGGCAGATTGTGCAAAGTTGTAAATGTTACATCCGTGTTGAACCAACTACCACTTTAGCGTTCATCTAGAAATGCTCTTGTCCGATGAAGTGCAGCACCAAGGCATATATGGATTCCATTATAAGTATAGGGTGAAACCTGAAGACCTCCAGCTCTGAGTTGGTGCAAAACTGATGTCATTTTGCATGGTAGAAATAGCTGTGTGCCCCTCTGCACAACACGAAATACCACTACCTGCTGCTTTTCTCATTACAATAATATTGTAAAATGAAATCTTGTTTCAGTCCTGCTGCTCAAAACGAGGCACATCGGTGTGCCCTATCCTGCCCTCCACCCAACTCCTCTCACGTGTGTGTGAGCATAGCAGGGCTAAATGTGATTCTGTACTGAGCCTGTTTCTTGTGCTACATACTGTAAACGGCCTCTGCAGTCAGCAAAGGACTATGGGCCTGATTCAGACACACATTCAACTCATGCGTAACAGCGATTATTCACAGATTCTCAAGTGTGAAAATAAGCAAATGCCAGTTTATGCATTCCCCTTGTGTTCTTCCGTGTGACAGACTGATCAGACCCAGCAACACCCACTTTTCTTATCTGAGCATTGATCAAGTGAGCTGGTGGATCTGATTAATCCACCATTGGCTCTCCATCAGATGACAGTCACTCCTGCCTGGAGCAGAGTCTCCTGTGTAACTTCCTTTAAAAAATGTCTACTGTGGTTGTGGTGCTGTGAAAGAGAACACAGCCACATGCCAGAACATGCCCATCTCCTCTTTTTGCAATGACTTTAGGCCACTTCCCAGTTCCACAATGAAAGACCCAGGGATCACAAGTGCCATCTCAAGTAACTGCAATTTTGTACACAGCTGCGTATGCAATCCCACTCACGGGTCGCGCTGCGCAGTCGAAAACAATTGCTCAAGTCTGCACAGATTGGCACTTCGTCCACCTCCTGAATCAAACCCAATGTCCCATTAAGGTAATTGTTCTTTAAACAGCGTTGCTTTCTCTCTAAACTTTGCAGATGATGGCTGGCCTTATGTTCAGGAAGCAGGATTATGAGCAAGCGGTATTTCACTTCCAGCAGCTGTTGGAACGCAAGCCAGGTATGCACAGTACTTGCATTGAAAAAAAAATGTATTTTGTTGTTTTTTTATTCCACATCCTAGAAAGGTGCCTCTCAGCTTCTCTAAGTTCTAAGCAATCAGCAGAAACTATAAGAAACTTGTTCTGACATTTACGTTATTGAATTATTCTCGTTTAAACAGGAAAAAAATATTTTGCTGTTGTGCATAAAGTATCAACAATTTTGCACAAAAGTTTAAACTTGCGCTAAATTGCACTTTCTAGCGCTATATATTTAGCTTTATGTACTATGTACACAAATTCTTTTGCGCAGTAGTTACATCCCACCACGTTTGTGTTCATCATCTGAGTGCACTTATGGTTCTATGGACCTCATTCAGTAAGGACTGCAGATTCTGCTTTTTAACAGAATCTGCAATCCTTGCAATCACATGTTGGGGGCCGACAATCATGCGACCCATCGCGATCACGCTGTAATTGAGATTGCGCCACAATGACAGTGTGGTTGCAGAAACTGTGGATGGCTCCTGCTGACTCAGACTGACGGCAGGAGATCTCCTCTGCTGTTTTCTCGTTCGGAGCAGCTGCCCCGAAAACACCACCAACACGTTCCTGTTTCCCTAACGCCTCCCAGAAACCGCTCGGACGCCTCCCCCCGTTTTTCCGCCCCTCGAATGCCTCTGCCTGTCAATCAGGTAGAGGCGTTCACAGTTAATGTGATCCAATCGCAGAGCGCACTTTTCTCAAAAACTGTGGTTGCATTACGATTGCGATGCAACGTGAATTAGGCCATATGTTTCTAATCCTGCTGTTCTTGGTACATGCGTGACCAAGTAGGCAGCGGAATTGAAAAAATACAGCTGGCTGTATCGCCAGGCGTGATTTGATCCAGGACAATCATGCAGTAACATGTCTGGGAGGGATACATACAATGTCCCGGCGGAGGGGATGCTGGCGGTCATATGACCGAAACCATCATCCCAATGCAGAGAATCCTGACAGGGGTCGGGCAAGTATGATAGCCCTGAACCTAACACTCCCTTCCCAAAGCTTAACCCTAACCACCCCTACCCCCCCTTACGCTCCCCGGTGGTGCCTAAACCTCCCCCCCTCTGCTGCCTAAACAAGCAGGAGTCCCAGCAGAGCACGATCAGGATTCCGGTATTTAGGATCCCGGCGCCGGGATTACGTTCCATGTTTCGAGCAGTGGCGGGATTTTGGTGTTGTCATTCCCGCTGCGGGGATGCCGAACGTCGGTATACTGAACTGATCCCGTCTGGAATGTATATCCTGTCTTTTGCAGATAATTATGCTACACTTTCTCGCTTGATTGACCTTTTAAGAAGGGCTGAAAAACTTGAAGAAATACCAAAATATCTAGATCTGGCAGAGAAGTACTCATCTAGAGCAAAACTAGAACCCGGATTTCACTATTGCAAAGGATTATACCTATGGTATGTTTATTTTTACACAATTAATATTGTAAGCTCTTATGCATTATCAGTATGTATACAATGGTGTATTTATGATGAGCACTAATGACCCACCTAGGCCAGTTTGCTATGACGTGTTCGCCACAGGTTCTATTCCCACTCTATGGGTGTTGTGGGAATAGTCCCTGCTAGTCTGCATGCTGACTGTTGGGATTCGAAGTGGGCGGGATGTAGGGGGAGGTGTTGTGACCGGCAGTCTCCTGACCGCCTGTAACATAACTACATCCCATTACCAGGACTGTGGTGTATTCACTACAGTGCATATTCTGGTAGATTATACTGCATGACATATCAGTGTACAATACATATACAGGGTGAGGCAATAAAACCTCCCAGATTTTAAAGGTTAGCAAAAAATGCATGGTAAATGCTATTCAAAATTTGAGTACATTATGTAAGAGTACATGGAATACAGTTTATGTTCAGTTGGTTTTGAATGTGATCTCGTCATTTCTTGTCTTCAGTTCAGCCTTCAGAGATTCTGGGTGAAAGAAAGCAGAACAATGAAAGTTTAGTAAATGAAGAGCTCGGCAAGCAGCCTCAGTAGTATCATCGTAGAAATTGCCTAAAAATTCTAGATTAGGATTATTTTAATTAGTCACACCTTTTATATTTATATGAGAAAACCAATACACAGTAGGAGTCCCTTTAATATCTTGAAGCTAGTTACACACACAATGGGGCAGATGTATTAACCTGGAGAAAACATAAGGAAGTGATAAACCAGTGATAAATGCAAGGTGATAAATGCACCAGCCAATCAGCTGCAATATGCAAATTGCCAGTTCGGAGCTGACTGGCTGGTGCATTTATCACCTTGCACATATCACTGGCTTATCACTTCTTTCTCTATCGTCCTAGTGGATGCTGGGGTTCCTGAAAGGACCATGGGGAATAGCGGCTCCGCAGGAGACAGGGCACAAAAAGTAAAGCTTTAGGATCAGGTGGTGTGCACTGGCTCCTCCCCCCATGACCCTCCTCCAAGCCTCAGTTAGATTTTTGTGCCCGGCCGAGAAGGGTGCAATCTAGGTGGCTCTCCTAAAGAGCTGCTTAGAAAAGTTTAGCTTAGGTTTTTTATTTTACAGTGAGTCCTGCTGGCAACAGGATCACTGCAACGAGGGACTTAGGGGAGAAGAAGTGAACTCACCTGCGTGCAGGATGGATTGGCTTCTTTGGCTACTGGACATTAGCTCCAGAGGGACGATCACAGGTACAGCCTGGATGGTCACCGGAGCCTCGCCGCCGGCCCCCTTGCAGATGCTGAAACAAGAAGAAGGTCCAGAATCGGCGGCATGAAGACTCCTCAGTCTTCTTAAGGTAGCGCACAGCACTGCAGCTGTGCGCCATTTCCTCTCAGCACACTTCACACGGCAGTCACTGAGGGTGCAGGGCGCTGGAAGGGGGGCGCCCTGGGAGGCAATGAAAACCTATTTTTGGCTAAAAATACCTCACATATAGCCTCCGGGGGCTATATGGAGATATTTAACCCCTGCCAGAATCCGTTAAGAGCGGGAGACGAGGCCGCCGAAAAAGGGGCGGGGCCTATCTCCTCAGCACACAGCGCCATTTTCCCTCACAGAAAGGCTGGAGGGAAGGCTCCCAGGCTCTCCCCTGCACTGCACTACAGAAACAGGGTTAAAACAGAGAGGGGGGGCACTAATTTGGCGTTAGAAATATATAAAAAAGATGCTATAAGGGAAAACACTTATATAAGGTTGTCCCTATATAATTATAGCGTTTTTGGTGTGTGCTGGCAAACTCTCCCTCTGTCTCTCCAAAGGGCTAGTAGGTCCTGTCCTCTATCAGAGCATTCCCTGTGTGTGTGCTGTGTGTCGGTACGTGTGTGTCGACATGTATGAGGACGATGTTGGTGAGGAGGCGGAGCAATTGCCTGTAATGGTGATGTCACTCTCTAGGGAGTCGACACCGGAATGGATGGCTTATTTAGGGAATTACGTGATAATGTCAACACGCGGCAAGGTCGGTTGACGACATGAGACGGCCGACAAACAATTAGTACCGGTCCAGACGTCTCAAAAACACCGTCAGGGGTTTTAAAACGCCCGTTTACTTTAGTCGGTCGACACAGACAGGGACACTGAATCCAGTGTCGACGGTGAATAAACAAACGTATTCCTTATTAGGGCCACACGTTAAGGGCAATGAAGGAGGTGTTACATATTTCTGATACTACAAGTACCACAAAAGAGGGTATTATGTGGGATGTGAAAAAACTACCGTAGTTTTTCCTGAATCAGATAAATTAAATGAAGTGTGTGATGATGCGTGGGTTCCCCCCGATAGAAAATATGGGCGGTATACCCTTTCCCGCCAGAAGTTAGGGCGCGTTGGGAAACACCCCTTAGGGTGGATAAGGCGCTCACACGCTTATCAGAACAAGTGGCGGTACCGTCTATAGATAGGGCCGTCCTCAAGGAGCCAGCTGACAGGAGGCTGGAAAATATCATAAAAAGTATATACACACATACTGGTGTTATACTGCGACCAGCGATCGCCTCAGCCTGGATGTGCAGAGCTGGGGTGGCTTGGTCGGATTCCCTGACTAAAAATATTGATACCCTTGACAGGGACAGTATTTTATTGACTATAGAGCATTTAAAGGATGCATTTCTATATATGCGAGATGCACAGAGGGATATTTGCACTCTGGCATCAAGAGTAAGTGCGATGTCCATATCTGCCAGAAGATGTTTATGGACACGACAGTGGTCAGGTGATGCAGATTCCAAACGGCACAAAGGTGTATTGCCGTATAAAGGAAGAGGAGTTATTTGGGGTCGGTCCATCGGACCTGGTGGCCACGGCAACTGCTGGAAAATCCACCGTTTTTTACCCTAAGTCACATCTCTGCAGAAAAAGACACCGTCTTTTCAGCTTCAGTCCTTTCGTCCCTATAAGAGTCATATCTGCCCAGGGATAGAGGAAAGGGAAGAAGACTGCAGCAGGCAGCCCATTCCCAGGAACAGAAGCGTTCCACCGCTTCTGACAAGCTCTCAGCATGACGCTGAGACCGTACAGGACTCCTGGATCCTACAAGTAGTATCCCAGGGGTACAGATTGGAATGTCGAGACGTTTCCCCTGCGCAGGCTCCTGAAGTCTGCTTTACCAAGGTCTCCCTCCGACAAGGAGGCAGTATGGGAAACAATTCACGAGCTGTATTCCCAGCAGGTGATAATTAAATTACCCCTCCTACAACAAGAAAAGGGGTATTATTCCACACTATATTGTGGTACTGAAGCCAGAAGGCTAGGTGAGACCTATTCTAAATCTAAAAAAATTTGAACACTTACAAAGGTTCAAGTCAAGATGGAGTCACTCAGAGCAGTGATAACGAACCGGGAAGAAGGGGACTATATGGTGTCCCGAGACATCAGGGATGCTTACCTCCATGTCCCAAATTTGCCCTGATCACTAAGGGTACCTCAGGTTCGTGGTACAGAACTGTCACTATCAGTTTCAGACGCTGCCGTTTGGATTGTCCACGGCACCCCGGGTCTTTACCAAGGTAATGGCCGAAATGATGGTTCTTCTTCGAAGAAAAGGCGTCTTAATTATCCCTTACTTGGACGATCTCCTGATAAGGGCAAAGTCCAGGGAACAGTTGGAGGTCGGAGTAGCACTATCTCGGATACTGTTACAACAGCAGGGGTGGATTCTAAATATTCCAAAATCGCAGCTGATCCCGACAACAAGTCTCCTGTGCTTAGGGATGATTCTGGACACAGTCCAGAAAAAGGTGTTTCTCCCGGAAGAGAAAGCCAGGGAGTTATCCGAGCTAGTCAGGAACCTCCTAAAATCAGTGCATCATTGCACAAGGGCCATGGTAAAAAAATGGTGACTTCCTTCGAAGCAATTCCAGTCGGCAGATTTCATGCAAGAACTTTTCAGTGGGATCTGCTGGACAAATGGTCCGGATCGCATCTTCAGATGCATCAGCGGATAACCCTATATCCAAGGACAAGGGTGTCTCTCCTGTGGTGGTTACAGAGTGCTCATCTTCTAGAGGGCCGCAGATTCGGCATTCAGTTTTGGATGTTGGTGACCACGGAGGCCAGCCCGAGAGGCTGGGGAGCAGTCACACAAGGAAAAAATTTCCAGGGAGTGTGATCAAGTCTGGAGACTTTTCTCCACATAAATATAGCTAAGGGTAAATTTATAATGCTCTAAGCTTAGCAAGACCTCTGCTTCAAGGTCAGCCGGTATTGATCCAGTGGGATAAAACATCACGGCAGTCGCCCACGTAAATAGACAGGGCGGCACAAGAAGCAGGAGGGCAGTGGCAAAAACTGCAAGGACTTTTCGCTGGGCGGAAAATCATGTGATAGCACTGTCAGCAGTGTTTCATTCCGGGAATGGAAACTGGGAAGCAGACTTCCTCAGTAGGCACGACCTCCACCCGGCAGAGTGGGAACTTCATGGGGAAGTTTTCCACATGATTGTAAACCGTTGGGAATTACCAAAGGTGGACATGATGGCGTCCCGTCTGAACAAAAAACGGGACAGGTATTGCGCCAGGTTAAGAGACCCTCAGGCAATAGCTGTGGACGTTCTGGTAACACCGTGGGTGTACCAGTCGGTGTATGTGTTCCATCCTCTGCTTTTCATACCTAAGGTACTGAGAATTATAAGACGTAGAGGAGTAAGAACTATACTCATGGCTCCGGATTGGCCAAGAAGGACTTGGTAACCGGAACTTCAAGAGATGCTCACAGAGGACTTATGGCCTCTGCCGCTAAGAAGGGACTTGTTTCAGCAAGTACCATGTCTGTTCCAAGACTTACCGCAGCTGCGTTTGACGGCATGGCGGTGGAACGCCGGATCCTAAGGGAAAAGGCATTCAGGAAGAGGTCATTCCTACCCTGGTCAAAGCCAGAAAGGAGGTGACCGCACAACATTATCACCACATGTGGCGAAAATATGTTGCGTGGTGTGAGGCCAGGAAGGCCCCACGAAGAAATTTCAACTCGGTCGATTCCTGCATTTCCTGCAAACAGGAGTGTCTATGGGCCTCAAATTGGGGTCCATTAAGGTTCAAATTTCGGCCCTGTCGATTTTTCTTCCAGAAAGAATTGGCTTCAGTTCCTGAAGTCCAGAAGTTTGTCAAGGGAGTATTGCATATACAACCCCCTTTTGTGCCTCCAGTGGCACTGTGGGATCTCAACGTAGTTCTGGGATTCCTCAAAACACATTGGTTTAAAACCAGTCAAATCTGTGGATTTGAAGCATCTCACATGAAAAGTGAACATGCTCTTGGACCTGGCCTGGACCAGGCGAGTGTCAAATTGGTGGTTTTTTTCTCAAAAAAGCCCATATCTGTTTGTCCATTCGGACAGGGCAGAGCTGCGGACTCGTCCCCAGTTCTCTCCCTAAGGTGGTGTCAGTGTTTCACCTGAACCAGCTTATTGTGGTGTCTTGCGCCTACTAGGGACTTGGAGGACTCCAAGTTGCTAGATGTGGTCAGGGCCCTGAAAATATAGGTTCCAGGACGGCTGGAGTCAGGAAAACTGACTTGCTGTTATCCTGTATGCACCCAACAAACTGGGTGCTCTTGCTTCTAAGCAGACTTTTGCTAGTTGGATGTGTAATACAATTCAGCTTGCACATTCTGTGGCAGGCCTGCCACAGCCAAAATATGTAAATGCCCATTCCACAAGGAAGGTGGGCTCATCTTGGGCGGCTGCCCGAGGGGTCTCGGCTTTACAACTTTGCCGAGCGGCTATTTAGTCAGGGGCAAACACGTTTGTAAAATCCTACAAATTTGATAACCTGGCTAAGGAGGACCTGGAGTTCTCTCATTCGGTGCTGCAGAGTCATCCGCACTCTCCCGCCCGTTTGGGAGCTTTGGTATAATCCCCATGGTCCTTTCAGGAACCCCAGCATCCACTAGGACGATAGAGAAAATAAGAATTTACTTACCGATAATTCTATTTCTCGGAGTCCGTAGTGGATGCTGGGCGCCCATCCCAAGTGCGGATTATCTGCAATACTTGTACATAGTTACAAAAATCGGGTTATTATTGTTGTGAGCCATCTTTCAGAGGCTCCGCTGTTATCATACTGTTAACTGGGTTCAGATCACAGGTTGTACAGTGTGATTGGTGTGGCTGGTATGAGTCTTACCCGGGATTCATAAATCCTTCCTTATTGTGTACGCTCGTCCGGGCACAGTATCCTAACTGAGGCTTGGAGGAGGGTCATGGGGGGAGGAGCCAGTGCACACCACCTGATCCTAAAGCTTTACTTTTTGTGCCCTGTCTCCTGCGGAGCCGCTATTCCCCATGGTCCTTTCAGGAACCCCAGCATCCACTACGGACTCCGAGAAATAGAATTATCGGTAAGTAAATTCTTATTTTATGCCTTCTCCAGGTTAATACATCTGCCCCATTGTTTGTACTTGGAACGCTTACCACAACCCAAAGTTATCACACCTGAGGTATTAGTCACCAATGAGTGCTTCATACAAATATATTTTGTAGTTCTGAATACAGTACCTTTTAATGCTTTGTGAGCATCACAGATGCAACATAACATCAGATTTTGTTTCTTTGTAAACTATTGGAAAAAGTCCATGTTCTTGATTCTGTACCAGCAGATATACTTCAGAATTTAGCACACATACAGTATATGATATAATTGTATTGCCTTTCATGTATCTCTGAAATACATACAAATAAAATGTTTCCCTACCAGCTCTTGAACACGTATCAGAAACATTTATCCATTTTCATCACTTCTAAATAAATGTCCTCATTATGCACCTGTACCAATGCTGTGTACTGTGGATGGCATAACTCATTTTTTCAGCCTTCCAACTACTGTATTGTTTCCCAGAGCTGTAACTTGCCAGAAAGAATTGGTGCCTCCCCCAATATTTAAAATACGGACAGTGTGTGCTGGAAGCGCGCAGTAAAAATATAGGGTCGTCACTTCATGGGCAAGAGGCATGGCTACAGAATTCATATTACATTACAACGCACAGTAGTGTATATTAGTCACATTACACCACACAGTAGTACCCATTTATACACGTTATACCACAGTATAGTCCCTTATACACATTGCGCCAGGTAGCCCCTTATACACATTGCGCCAGGTAGGCATCCACATATGAATCATGCACCAAATCACAGGCCCACTAACAAGTACTGCATCACAGTCTGGCATCTGAATCTTCTATCTTCGTAACACACCCCTTTATCTTTAGTAAAATGGCCAGCAGTACTAAAAGATATCCAGCAACTTGACCATTACTTTGCTTGTAACTTTGTTATAAAATAAAGACTCAGGAGTGCGTGTCAGCATCCCAGGTGAAATTTCATTGTAACTATTATGTTGTCCTTTTAAGTAGTATGTCAGACAAAGATAACATAACACACATTTCTATATTTCCGAAGGTACACCGGTGAGCCCAATGATGCACTGCGGCATTTCAATAAAGCTCGTAAAGATAGTGACTGGGGGCAGAATGCGGTCTATAATATGATTGAGATCTGCCTGAATCCAGATAATGAGACAGTGGGAGGAGAAGTGTTTGACAACCTGGATGGTGACATGGGGTAAGAAAATAATCTGTCAACAGCTCTGTATATGTGGTACAAGACACATTACATGCTGGTAAAATTACACAATATCATAGTCTATGTGCTGCAGTGTGTGTTTCTTACATCTAAATACAGCTATGGAGTAACAACTGACACTACAAATCATACCCACATTCTCCTAAGTCACATACACACCTTATCATTGTCCTTCCTTTTGGAGGGACAGTCCCAAATCGATTCAAGCTGTCCCTTCCAGCTTGTCTCTGTTTTGTATCTGAAGCTTGCAGGCAGTAACAGCTTAAAGTACAAGGATACAAGTAGTTCTTTAGTTTAGGCAACTCTTTTAGATCTTTACAGTAGTTTGGTATCTAAGTAATGTATTATCTTCTGGGGGTTTTTTTTGTATCAGATCAGAATTGGTGTGTGTGTGTGTGGGGGGGGGGGGGGGGGGGGAGAAGGGGCATTTATGGTTATGGCTTTTTTCATCCTGGTTAGTCAGGTGATTGGTAATGTGTTTAAGGCTCCATGCCACTGGACCGTTCCCACTGCATTGGTGGTTTCCAAAAGACCATGTTATAGGGAAATGACCCAGCCGCTACACCAGTGCCATGTCCCAGACTGTATTACCTGCGAGACAGCCTGGCCCCTTCTGCACACCTTGTGTTACTTTATAGTTGCAGAACTCTCAATCTGGGCGCTGTATCCTGCAGTGATGCTAAACCTGATTGAGCCTCATCATGACACTCCCATCTCATGATGCTTTCTAGGGGTGTCTGGGAGGGAAATAGCACAGCTTATCTGGCTGCCTCTAATTCTATTGGTCCAGTCTGCTGCAGATTAACAATTGTACATAACCTGCAGGTTTCTTAGTCTTTGAAAGATAAATTTCCTCCCACTACACAATCTAATTAAAGTTGTGGTGTCTCTGACAAATCTGTAATGGACATGTCCTCCACATCTCACAGGTGAGGAGAATGAGGTTGAAAATTATTTTCCCCATTTGTGTCAAAGGAGTCATTTTCAGTGGACAGTTCATAATTTCTATAGTGCATTCTGACCTAAATATTCAAGGTTCCAATGATTTCTTTCAAAGGACCCATAGACCAGCTGGCCTTTTAGGGAGCTTGTTTCAGGTGAATGGATTATTCCCCAAAAATGGTTCTGCACCTTTTGTTGTTTTTGACATTCTTTAGGGAGACCTAGAGTTGGGGTAGACTTCACCAATAGTAAGTGCTCAGATATTTCACATCACTAAGAGAGACTTTTCCTGATGTGAAATCTATTAAAAACTTCTCCCATAAGAGGTCAGAAGATCTTCTCAATGTTTGTTTTCTAATTCGAAGCCCCCAGGCTTACCTTTACAGTCTCTTGTTTAGCTATTGACACCGTAAGTAGGTGGAGCAACTACTTAGAGGGGTTTCCAGCTGGGGCACCTCTGATGAACTTCAAAGCGGTCTTAAATATCCAGGACATAATTCCACAAACACCCACTATTTGGAATATGTCTTTCTCTGACGTCCTAGTGGATGCTGGGTACTCTGTAAGGACCATGGGGAATAGACGGGCTCCGCAGGAGACTGGGCACTCTAAAGAAAAGATTAGGTACTACATCTGGTGTGCACTGGCTCCTCCCTCTATGCCCCTCCTCCAGTTAGAATCTGTTAGAATCTGTGCCCGGCCAGAGCTGGTTGCACACTAGGGGCTCTCCTGAGCTTCCTAGAAAGAAAAGTATTTGTTAGGTTTTTTATTTTCAGTGAGATCTGCTGGCAACAGACTCACTGCTACGTGGGACTTAGGGGAGAGAAGCAAACCTACCTGCGTGCAGCTAGCTTGTGCTTCTAGGCTACTGGACACCATTAGCTCCAGAGGGATCGAACACAGGGCCCGACCTCGATCGTCCGTTCCCGGAGCCGCGCCGCCGTCCCCCTTGCAGAGCCAGAAGACGGAAGAAACCGGAGGAAATCGGCGGCTGAAGACTTCGGTCTTCATTAAGGTAGCGCACAGCACTGCAGCTGTGCGCCATTGCTCCCTATGCACACCACACACTCCGGTCACTGATGGGTGCAGGGCGCTGGGGGGGGGCGCCCTGGGCAGCAATTAGAGTACCTTACATGGCAAAAAGCACATAATACAGTCTAATAAACTGTATATGTGCATAATCCCCCGCCATAAAAGTATATAAAAAAGCGGGAGAAGTCCGCCGAGAAGGGGGCGGGGCTATCTCCCTCAGCACACCGGCGCCATTTTCTCTTCACAGCTCCGCTGGAAGACAGCTCCCCAGGCTCTCCCCTGCAGTTTCCAGGCTCAAAGGGTAAAAAAGTGAGGGGGGGCACTAAATTTAGGCGCAAACTGAGTATATTAAGCAGCTATAGGGAAAAATCACTTTTGTTAGTGTAAATCCCTGTTTATATAGCGCTGTGGTGTGTGCTGGCATACTCTCTCTCTGTCTCCCCAAAGGACTTTGTGGGGTCCTGTCCTCAGTCAGAGCATTCCCTGTGTGTGTGCGGTGTGTCGGTACGGCTGTGTCGACATGTTTGATGAGGAGGGTTACGTGGAGGCGGAGCAGGAGCCGATAAGTGTGATGTCACCCCCTGCGGGGCCGACACCGGAGTGGATGGATATGTGGAAGGTTTTAACCGACAGTGTCAACTCCTTACATAAAAGGTTTGACGACGTGACAGCCATGGGACAGTCGGCATCTCAGCCCGCGCCTGCCCAGGCGTCTCAGAGGCCATCAGGGGCTCAAAAACGCCCGCTAGCTCAGATGGCAGACACAGATGTCGACACGGAGTCTGACTCCAGTGTCGACGAAGATGAGACAAATGTACAGTCCACAAGGGCCATCCGATCTATGATTCCGGCTATGAAAGATGTTTTACACATTTCTGACATAAACCCGGTTACCACAAAAAAGCGTATTATGTTTGGGGAGAAAAAGCAGCCTGTGACTTTTCCCCCATCTGATGAGTTAAATGAATTGTGTGAGGAAGCATGGTGTTCCCCTAATAAGAAACTAGTAATTTCTAAGAGGTTACTGATGGCGTACCCTTTCCCGCCAACGGATAGGTTACGATGGGAAACGTCCCCTAGGGTGGACAAGGCGCTCACACGCTTATCTAAAAGGGTGGCACTGCCGTCTCAGGATACGGCCGCCTTAAAGGAGCCTGCAGATAGAAAGCAGGAGGCTATCCTGAAGTCTGTATATACACACTCAGGTACTATACTAAGACCTGCAATTGCTTCGGCATGGATGTGTAGTGCTGCAGCAGCATGGTCTGATACCCTGTGAGACAATATTGATACCCTCGACAGGGACACTATTTTGCTAACTATAGAGCATATAAAGGACGTAGTCTTATATATGAGGGATGCACAGAGGGACATTTGCCGGCTGGCATCCAGAATTAATGCGATGTCCATTTCTGCCAGGAGAGTATTATGGACTCGGCAGTGGACAGGTGATGCCGATTCTAAAAGGCACATGGAGGTTTTGCCTTATAAGGGTGAGGAATTGTTTGGGGACGGTCTCTCGGACCTTGTATCCACAGCGACAGCTGGGAAGTCGACTTTTTTACCTCACGTTCCCTCACAGCCTAAGAAAGCACCATATTACCAAGTACAGTCCTTTCAGCCTCAGAAAGGCAAGCGTGTCAGAGGCGCATCCTTTCTGCCCAGAGGCAGGGGAAGAGGAAAGAAGCTGCATCAGACAGCCAGTTCCCAGGAACAAAAATCCTCCCCTTCTTCCACAAAATCCACCGCATGACGATGGGGCTCCACAGGTGGAGCCAGGTGCGGTGGGGGCGCGTCTCCGGAACTTCAGCGACCAGTGGGTTCGCTCACAGGTGGATCTCTGGGTCCTACAAGTGGTATCTCAGGGATACAAGCTGGAGTTCGAGGCGACTCCCCCTCGCCGTTACCTCAAATCAGCCTTGCCAGCCACTCCCAAGGAAAGGGAGGTAGTACTGGCGGCAATTCACAAGCTGTACTTCCAGCAGGTGATAATCAAAGTTCCCCTCCTTCAACAGGGACGGGGTTACTATTCCACAATGTTTGTGGTACCGAAACCAGACGGTTCGGTGAGACCCATTCTAAATTTGAAATCCTTGAACACTTATATAAGAAAGTTCAAGTTCAAAATGGAATCGCTCAGGGCGGTTATTGCAAGCCTGGAAGAGGGGGATTACATGGCATCACTGGACATCAAGGATGCTTACCTACATGTCCCCATTTACCCACCTCACCAGGTGTACCTCCGATTTGTGGTACAGGACTGCCATTACCAATTCCAGACGTTGCCGTTTGGTCTGTCCACGGCACCGAGGGTATTTACCAAGGTAATGGCCGAAATGATGATACTCCTTCGAAAGAAGGGAGTTATAATTATCCCGTACTTGGACGATCTCCTTATAAAGGCGAGGTCCAGGGAGCAGTTGTTAGTCGGAGTAGCACTATCTCAGGAAGTACTACAACAGCACGGCTGGATTCTGAATATCCCGCAGTCGCAGCTGGTTCCTACGACGCGTCTGCTGTTCCTGGGTATGATTCTGGACACAGAACAGAAGAAGGTTTCTCCCGGAGGAGAAGGCCAAGGAGTTGTCATCTCTGGTCAGAGACCTCCTAAAACCAAAACAGGTGTCGGTGCATCACTGCACACGAGTCCTGGGAAAGATGGTAGCTTCTTACGAGGCAATTCCATTCGGCAGGTTCCATGCAAGGATCTTTCAGTGGGATCTGTTAGACAAGTGGTCCGGATCGCATCTTCAGATGCATCGGTTGATCACCCTGTCCCCGAGGGCCAGGGTGTCTCTGCTGTGGTGGCTGCAGAGTGCTCATTTACTCGAGGGCCGCAGATTCGGCATACAGGACTGGGTCCTGGTGACCACGGATGCAAGCCTCCGAGGTTGGGGGGCAGTCACGCAGGGAAGAAACTTCCAAGGACAATGGTCGAGTCAGGAAGCTTCCCTACACATAAACATTCTGGAACTAAGGGCCATTTACAATGCCCTAAGTCAGGCAAAACCCCTGCTTCAAAACCAACCGGTGCTGATTCAGTCAGACAACATCACGGCGGTCGCCCATGTAAACCGACAGGGCGGCACAAGAAGCAGGATGGCGATGGCAGAAGCCACAAGGATTCTCCGATGGGCGGAAAATCACGTGATAGCACTGTCAGCAGTGTTCATTCCGGGAGTGGACAACTGGGAAGCAGACTTCCTCAGCAGGCACGACCTCCACCCGGGAGAGTGGGGACTTCATCCAGAAGTCTTCCAGCTGATTGTAAATCGTTGGGAAAGGCCACAGGTGGACATGATGGCGTCCCGCCTCAACAAAAAGCTAAAAAGATATTGCGCCAGGTCAAGGGACCCTCAGGCGATAGCTGTGGACGCTCTAGTGACACCGTGGGTGTACCAGTCGGTTTATGTGTTCCCTCCTCTTCCTCTCATACCAAAGGTACTGAGGATAATAAGAAAGAGAGGAGTAAGAACTATACTCATCGTTCCGGATTGGCCAAGAAGAACTTGGTACCCGGAACTACAAGAAATTATCTCAGAGGACCCTTGGCCTCTGCCTCTCAGACAGGACCTGCTACAGCAGGGGCCCTGTCTGTTCCAAGACTTACCGCGGCTGCGTTTGACGGCATGGCGGTTGAACGCCGGATCCTGATGGAAAAGGGCATTCCGGTTGAAGTCAGTCCTACGCTGATAAAAGCTAGGAAGGATGTGACAGCGAAACATTATCACCGCATATGGCGAAAATATGTTGCTTGGTGTGAGGCTATGAAGGCCCCAACGGAAGAATTTCAGCTGGGTCGATTTCTGCACTTCCTACAGTCAGGAGTGACTATGGGCCTAAAATTGGGATCCATTAAAGTCCAGATTTCGGCCCTGTCTATTTTCTTTCAAAAAGAACTGGCTTCACTGCCTGAAGTTCAGACGTTTGTTAAGGGAGTGCTGCATATTCAGCCCCCTTTTGTGCCCCCAGTGGCACCTTGGGATCTCAACGTTGTGTTGGATTTCCTAAAATCACATTGGTTTGAGTCACTTCAGACCGTGGAGTTGAAATATCTCACGTGGAAAGTGGTCATGCTTTTGGCCTTGGCTTCGGCTAGGCGTGTGTCAGAGTTGGCGGCTTTGTCATGCAAAAGCCCCTATCTGATTTTCCATATGGACAGGGCAGAATTGAGGACTCGTCCCCAATTTCTCCCTAAGGTGGTGGTATCAGCGTTCCATTTGAACCAACCTATTGTGGTGCCTGCGGCTACTCTGGACTTGCAGGCTTCCAAGTTGCTGGATGTAGTCCGGGCCCTGAAAATCTATGTTTCCAGGACGGCTAGAGTCAGAAAAACTGACTCGCTGTTTATCCTGCATGCACCCAACAAGCTGGGTGCTCCTGCTTCAAAGCAGACTATTGCTTGCTGGATCTGTTGCACGATTCAACTTGCACATTCTGCGGCTGGACTGCCGCATCCTAAATCGGTCAAAGCCCATTCCACGAGGAAGGTGGGCTCTTCTTGGGCGGCTGCCTGAGGGGTCTCGGCTTTACAACTTTGCCGAGCTGCTACCTGGTCGGGATCAAACACGTTTGCAAAATTCTACAAGTTTGATACCCTGGCTGAGGAGGACCTTGAGTTTGCTAATTCGGTGCTGCAGAGTCACCCGCACTCTCCCGCCCGTTTGGGAGCTTTGGTATAATCCCCATGGTCCTTACGGAGTACCCAGCATCCACTAGGACGTCAGAGAAATAAGATTTTACTCACCGGTAAATCTATTTCTCGTAGTCCGTAGTGGATGCTGGGAGCCCATCCCAAGTGCGGAATTCTGCAATACTTGTATATAGTTATTGCTTAACTATAGGGTTTTTTGTTCTGAGCCATCAGTTTAATGAGGCTCAGTTGTTGTTCATACTGTTAACTGGGTATAATTATCACAAGTTGTACGGTGTGATTGGTGTGGCTGGTATGAGTCTTACCCTGGATTCCAAATCCTTTCCTAGTAATGTCAGCTCTTCCGGGCACAGTTTCCCTAACTGAGGTCTGGAGGAGGGGCATAGAGGGAGGAGCCAGTGCACACCAGATGTAGTACCTAATCTTTTCTTTAGAGTGCCCAGTCTCCTGCGGAGCCCGTCTATATCCCATGGTCCTTACGGAGTACCCAGCATCCACTACGGACTACGAGAAATAGATTTACCGGTGAGTAAAATCTTATTTTTTGTCAGCTCTTCAGTGTTTATCCTCCAGGTTAATTGCATTGGTGATGAAAGCTTCTGACCTGACAAGGGATTGATCAATCTTGATTGGCAGATTTGCTGGTGATTGCTAGACTCCTTAAGTGAGACCATCCTGGCCATCAGTGTATTGGCGCGTTTAGGGTTATTTCCTTCCTATCATGATGCCATACAGTGCCCCAGGCCATGAGGAATTGGCTTGGTTTCTGCAGTACGCAGAAAGGTTACTGCCGTTTTGGCAAGCAACATCCTGGGAGAGTGGAGAACTAGGGGTGGATTTTTTAAATTGCCAGTGACTGAATGAAGACGTGGTCTCTCCACCCTGAGGTATTCTCTATCTGCTCCTTTTACATGGCCAGGGCACAAGATCCATAAACTATCTTTACCAGGATGCTCGTGGTACCTTGCAAGTATGATTTTGTTTAGCTGTTCCCCACTGTCCCCCCAATAAGGTAAAGCTGAAAGGGTATGGGCCCTATCCATGATCCATGACTGGCCATGACAGAAGGTCTTGGCGCACAAATCTAATCTCACTGATTGGTCAAAATTCTCCCTCTTGGCCAAACCTGACCATGTCTCTCGCAGGCACTATTCTCAGGTGAAAAGGTCCTACCAACAGTACATCTGTCATTTGTATCCATGCCCTGAGTGTGAAACCTTCTTCACGCATAATCCACAGTGGTTTGAAAACCCATTTGTTCTGTGGCAGGAACAAGGTTTCCAAATAGGGGCCTTTCCATCTCTGTCATCTGTTTCTAATAGGGTGTCTTTGAGCAAGGACTAGCTAATGTCTCTCTTACAGTACAAGTATCTACTACTCTGTTTTCAAATGTCAGAACTCTTTTTGGAGGTTAAATACAATATAGATTTGCAAGGTGGAGGCATTGAATATAGATAATAAGCAACACAACGGCGCTTCCCTCATTCACACTTTCACTATACCATAGAAGCACCTAGGTCAGGTATGTCCAAACTGCGGCCCTCCAGCTGTTTTGAAACTACATATCCCAGCAGGCCCTGACACAGTTTTGCTGTCAGAGAATGCTAAGGCTGTGTCAGGGCATGCTGGGATGTGTAGTTTCTCAACAGCTGGCGGGCCGCAGTTTGGACATGCCTGACCTAGGTGAATATTTCATTAATACAAATGTGCCCTTCACAGTTCAAGAACTTTATATAGATGTAATCACCCTTTCAAGTTGTAATTTTGTTGGTGAAAGTCCTCAGAATTACTTCCTTGGTATCCGTTCACAATGGGGTGCAGTTCACTTCATTTCTCTATCGTCCTAGTGGATGCTGGGGTTCCTGAAAGGACCATGGGGAATAGCGGCTCCGCAGGAGACAGGGCACAAAAAGTAAAGCTTTAGGATCAGGTGGTGTGCACTGGCTCCTCCCCCTATGACCCTCCTCCAAGCCTCAGTTAGATTTTTGTGCCCGGCCGAGAAGGGTGCAATCTAGGTGGCTCTCCTAAAGAGCTGCTTAGAAAAGTTTAGCTTAGGTTTTTTATTTTACAGTGAGTCCTGCTGGCAACAGGATCACTGCAACGAGGGACTTAGGGGAGAAGAAGTGAACTCACCTGCGTGCAGGATGGATTGGCTTCTTGGCTACTGGACATTAGCTCCAGAGGGACGATCACAGGTACAGCCTGGATGGTCACCGGAGCCTCGCCGCCGGCCCCCTTGCAGATGCTGAAACGAGAAGAGGTCCAGAATCGGCGGCAGAAGACTCCTCAGTCTTCTTAAGGTAGCGCACAGCACTGCAGCTGTGCGCCATTTTCCTCTCAGCACACTTCACACGGCAGTCACTGAGGGTGCAGGGCGCTGGGAGGGGGGCGCCCTGGGAGGCAAAATGAAAACCTTTTTTGGCTAAAAATACCTCACATATAGCCTCCGGGGGCTATATGGAGATATTTAACCCCTGCCAGAATCCGTTAAGAGCGGGAGACGAGGCCGCCGAAAAAGGGGCGGGGCCTATCTCCTCAGCACACAGCGCCATTTTCCCTCACAGAAAGGCTGGAGGGAAGGCTCCCAGGCTCTCCCCTGCACTGCACTACAGAAACAGGGTTAAAACAGAGAGGGGGGGCACTAATTTGGCGTTAGAAATATATAAAAAAGATGCTATAAGGGAAAACACTTATATAAGGTTGTCCCTATATAATTATAGCGTTTTTGGTGTGTGCTGGCAAACTCTCCCTCTGTCTCTCCAAAGGGCTAGTGGGTCCTGTCCTCTATCAGAGCATTCCCTGTGTGTGTGCTGTGTGTCGGTACGTGTGTGTCGACATGTATGAGGACGATGTTGGTGAGGAGGCGGAGCAATTGCCTGTAATGGTGATGTCACTCTCTAGGGAGTCGACACCGGAATGGATGGCTTATTTAGGGAATTACGTGATAATGTCAACACGCGCCAAGGTCGGTTGACGACATGAGACGGCCGACAAACGATTAGTACCGGTCCAGACGTCTCAAAAACACCGTCAGGGGTTTTAAAACGCCCGTTTACTTTAGTCGGTCGACACAGACACAGACAGGGACACTGAATCCAGTGTCGACGGTGAATAAACAAACGTATTCCTTATTAGGGCCACACGTTAAGGGCAATGAAGGAGGTGTTACATATTTCTGATACTACAAGTACCACAAAAGAGGGTATTATGTGGGATGTGAAAAAACTACCGTAGTTTTTCCTGAATCAGATAAATTAAATGAAGTGTGTGATGATGCGTGGGTTCCCCCCGATAGAAAATATGGGCGGTATACCCTTTCCCGCCAGAAGTTAGGGCGCGTTGGGAAACACCCCTTAGGGTGGATAAGGCACTCACACGCTTATCAGAACAAGTGGCGGTACCGTCTATAGATAGGGCCGTCCTCAAGGAGCCAGCTGACAGGAGGCTGGAAAAATATCATAAAAAGTATATACACACATACTGGTGTTATACTGCGACCAGCGATCGCCTCAGCCTGGATGTGCAGAGCTGGGGTGGCTTGGTCGGATTCCCTGACTAAAAATATTGATACCCTTGACAGGGACAGTATTTTATTGACTATAGAGCATTTAAAGGATGTATTTCTATATATGCGAGATGCACAGAGGGATATTTGCACTCTGGCATCAAGAGTAAGTGCGATGTCCATATCTGCCAGAAGATGTTTATGGACACGACAGTGGTCAGGTGATGCAGATTCCAAACGGCACAAAGGTGTATTGCCGTATAAAGGAAGAGGAGTTATTTGGGGTCGGTCCATCGGACCTGGTGGCCACGGCAACTGCTGGAAAATCCACCGTTTTTACCCTAAGTCACATCTCTGCAGAAAAAGACACCGTCTTTTCAGCTTCAGTCCTTTCGTCCCTATAAGAGTCATATCTGCCCAGGGATAGAGGAAAGGGAAGAAGACTGCAGCAGGCAGCCCATTCCCAGGAACAGAAGCGTTCCACCGCTTCTGACAAGCTCTCAGCATGACGCTGAGACCGTACAGGACCCCTGGATCCTACAAGTAGTATCCCAGGGGTACAGTTTGGAATGTCGAGACGTTTCCCCTGCGCAGGCTCCTGAAGGCTGCTTTACCAAGGTCTCCCTCCGACAAGGAGGCAGTATGGGAAAAAATTCACGAGCTGTATTCCCAGCAGGTGATAATTAAATTACCCCTCCTACAACAAGAAAAGGGGTATTATTCCACACTATATTGTGGTACTGAAGCCAGAAGGCTAGGTGAGACCTATTCTAAATCTAAAAAAATTTGAACACTTACAAAGGTTCAAATCAAGATGGAGTCACTCAGAGCAGTGATAACGAACCGGGAAGAAGGGGACTATCTGGTGTCCCGAGACATCAGGGATGCTTACCTCCATGTCCCAAATTTGCCCTTATCACTAAGGGTACCTCAGGTTCGTGGTACAGAACTGTCACTATCAGTTTCAGACGCTGCCGTTTGGATTGTCTACGGCACCCCGGGTCTTTACCAAGGTAATGGCCGAAATGATGGTTCTTCTTCGAAGAAAAGGCGTCTTAATTATCCCTTACTTGGACGATCTCCTGATAAGGGCAAAGTCCAGGGAACAGTTGGAGGTCGGAGTAGCACTATCTCGGATACTGTTACAACAGCAGGGGTGGATTCTAAAGATTCCAAAATCGCAGCTGATCCCGACAACAAGTCTCCTGTGCTTAGGGATGATTCTGGACACAGTCCAGAAAAAGGTGTTTCTCCCGGAAGAGAAAGCCAGGGAGTTATCCGAGCTAGTCAGGAACCTCCTAAAATCAGTGCATCATTGCACAAGGGCCATGGTAAAAAAATGGTGACTTCCTTCGAAGCAATTCCAGTCGGCAGATTTCATGCAAGAACTTTTCAGTGGGATCTGCTGGACAAATGGTCCGGATCGCATCTTCAGATGCATCAGCGGATAACCCTATATCCAAGGACAAGGGTGTCTCTCCTGTGGTGGTTACAGAGTGCTCATCTTCTAGAGGGCCGCAGATTCGGCATTCAGTTTTGGATGTTGGTGACCACGGAGGCCAGCCCGAGAGGCTGGGGAGCAGTCACACAAGGAAAAAATTTCCAGGGAGTGTGATCAAGTCTGGAGATTTTTCTCCACATAAATATAGCTAAGGGTAAATTTATAATGCTCTAAGCTTAGCAAGACCTCTGCTTCAAGGTCAGCCGGTATTGATCCAGTGGGATAAAACATCACGGCAGTCGCCCACGTAAATAGACAGGGCGGCACAAGAAGCAGGAGGGCAGTGGCAAAAACTGCAAGGACTTTTCGCTGGGCGGAAAATCATGTGATAGCACTGTCAGCAGTGTTTCATTCCGGGAATGGAAACTGGGAAGCAGACTTCCTCAGTAGGCACGACCTCCACCCGGCAGAGTGGGAACTTCATGGGGAAGTTTTCCACATAATTGTAAACCGTTGGGAATTACCAAAGGTGGACATGATGGCGTCCCGTCTGAACAAAAAACGGGACAGGTATTGCGCCAGGTTAAGAGACCCTCAGGCAATAGCTGTGGACGTTCTGGTAACACCGTGGGTGTACCAGTCGGTGTATGTGTTCCATCCTCTGCTTTTCATACCTAAGGTACTGAGAATTATAAGACGTAGAGGAGTAAGAACTATACTCATGGCTCCGGATTGGCCAAGAAGGACTTGGTACCCGGAACTTCAAGAGATGCTCACAGAGGACTTATGGCCTCTGCCGCTAAGAAGGGACTTGTTTCAGCAAGTACCATGTCTGTTCCAAGACTTACCGCAGCTGCGTTTGACGGCATGGCGGTGGAACGCCGGATCCTAAGGGAAAAGGCATTCAGGAAGAGGTCATTCCTACCCTGGTCAAAGCCAGAAAGGAGGTGACCGCACAACATTATCACCACATGTGGCGAAAATATGTTGCGTGGTGTGAGGCCAGGAAGGCCCCACGAAGAAATTTCAACTCGGTCGATTCCTGCATTTCTTGCAAACAGGAGTGTCTATGGGCCTCAAATTGGGGTCCATTAAGGTTCAAATTTCAGCCCTGTCGATTTTTCTTCCAGAAAGAATTGGCTTCAGTTCCTGAAGCCCAGAAGTTGTCAAGGGAGTATTGCATATACAACCCCCTTTTGTGCCTCCAGTGGCACTGTGGGATCTCAACGTAGTTCTGGGATTCCTCAAAACACATTGGTTTAAAACCAGTCAAATCTGTGGATTTGAAGCATCTCACATGAAAAGTGAACATGCTCTTGGACCTGGCCTGGACCAGGCGAGTGTCAAATTGGTGTTTTTTTTTTCTCAAAAAAGCCCATATCTGTTTGTCCATTCGGACAGGGCAGAGCTGCGGACTCGTCCCCAGTTCTCTCCCTAAGGTGGTGTCAGTGTTTCACCTGAACCAGCTTATTGTGGTGTCTTGCGCCTACTAGGGACTTGGAGGACTCCAAGTTGCTAGATGTGGTCAGGGCCCTGAAAATATAGGTTCCAGGACAGCTGGAGTCAGGAAAACTGACTTGCTGTTATCCTGTATGCACCCAACAAACTGGGTGCTCTTGCTTTTAAGCAGACTTTTGCTAGTTGGATGTGTAATACAATTCAGCTTGCACATTCTGTGGCAGGCCTGCCACAGCCAAAATATGTAAATGCCCATTCCACAAGGAAGGTGGGCTCATCTTGGGCGGCTGCCCGAGGGGTCTCGGCTTTACAACTTTGCCGAGCGGCTATTTAGTCAGGGGCAAACACGTTTGTAAAATCCTACAAATTTGATACCCTGGCTAAGGAGGACCTGGAGTTCTCTCATTCGGTGCTGCAGAGTCATCCGCACTCTCCCGCCCGTTTGGGAGCTTTGGTATAATCCCCATGGTCCTTTCAGGAACCCCAGCATCCACTAGGACGATAGAGAAAATAAGAATTTACTTACCGATAATTCTATTTCTCGGAGTCCGTAGTGGATGCTGGGCGCCCATCCCAAGTGCGGATTATCTGCATTACTTGTACATAGTTACAAAAATCGGGTTATTATTGTTGTGAGCCATCTTTTCAGAGGCTCCGCTGTTATCATACTGTTAACTGGGTTCAGATCACAGGTTGTACAGTGTGATTGGTGTGGCTGGTATGAGTCTTACCCGGGATTCATAAATCCTTCCTTATTGTGTACGCTCGTCCGGGCACAGTACCTAACTGAGGCTTGGAGGAGGGTCATAGGGGGAGGAGCCAGTGCACACCACCTGATCCTAAAGCTTTACTTTTTGTGCCCTGTCTCATGCGGAGCCGCTATTCCCCATGGTCCTTTCAGGAACCCCAGCATCCACTACGGACTCCGAGAAATAGAATTATCGGTAAGTAAATTCTTATTTTAATTTACCAAGTAATACTCTTCTACACTCCTTTTTTCTCTCTTATGAATGCTGTAAAACAAGATGTGTGTCACCATTTCCCTTATGCTTAACACATTTCAGGTCGAAAGAACATAACAAACACAAATAGTAGTGCAGAGACCTCTTAAAGGTTTACAAACAATGTAATTATCAAATGCATCCACAATTTACAAATGTATATAAAAGCATATAGTTACTCCACAATGCCTAAGCAGGAACACAGGAGCATCCACAGAACGTCCCACAAAAATGTTTATTAGGAATAAGCCAACCTCAATCCCAGAGGCTGCGCCCACCTCAGGAGCCACCAGCAGATGGAAATATCCCTCAAATCACTGTTTGGAGTCCAGAATAAACACCAGTTTAACGCGTTTTAGACCTTCTTAGTTCTTCATCAGAAGGTGGAGGCTGCCTATGGTAGGAAAGCTCTCCAAATGCCTTCCACATAAAAGAATTCAATGACACATGCACTTGTAAAGTATTAAAAATCTTATGTCTGAGGATGCCGCTTATTGAGCGATTGAAGGCTGGGAAACGTTTTACATTATGGCCCCTACAGTGTCTGGACTACTGATCGAGAACCGACCTGCATGTGCAGGAAACTGTCTCTGCCCTCCATTTCTATCTGGAGTCCCAAGCCAGAGCTGTGCTTAAAGGATTCAACCAGCAGCCGGAAGCATCTTAATAAGGAGAGGTATATGCGTAGCACCTATGGACACTGAAAGATAAAGAGCCTTTATTATCACTATGCTGGTAGATTTCTAGCTTGAATATTCTCTCTGTGCACAGAGTTATAAAACTGCAGCGCTGCAGCCGCAAGTGAACCATCATAATCAGCATTAAAGTGATTTTTTATTATTATTTGCTGCTATATGGACAAATCCTTGAATTAGCCTCCTGGGGAGTGGTGTTTTATATAAAAGCTCATACTATATTGCACTTTATATGTTGTGGGTTTTTAATATGTTTTCTGTCCAGTCAACTGTGGGGTATATGATATTATTATTTTAAGAAATTGAATTTGTGATTTTTAATACTTTACAAGAGCATGTGTCATTGAATTCTTTCTGATTTGTGTTTTCTTTTAAAGGGGTTGAGTATTCCCCTCTCTGACACAGCTGCTAGGTAAAGGGATTTTTTACAGGGTAAACCAGGTGCCTTGTCTTTCTTCCGTCTTTCACGTAAGGCATTGATTCCTTCCAATTTATGGATAACTTTAGGAAATCCCACCATCTTTACCCTCAAGGGAAAATTCTGATAAATCACGTTCTGTAGTGATTGAAGGAGGACACAGGCCAGCCCACCCAGAAATTTAGCTGCTGCTTTTTTTTTTCTTTCTTTCTTGGCTTCTAGTAAACTGCCCAGAAGCAAGGCTGTTGGGGTATTACTAGAACTTATCTGCTGTCAGTGCTTCCCTACAAAAAAGCATTTAATTTCTCTTACATCCTAGAGGATGCTGGGGTCCACATTAGTACCATGGGGTATAGACGGGTCCACCAGGAGCCATTGGCACTTTAAGAGTTTGAGAGTGAGGGCTGGCTCCTCCCTCTATGCCCCTCCCACCAGACTCCGTTTAGAAAATGTGCCCGGAGGAGCCGGTCACAGCTAGGTGAGCTCTACAGAGCTTTTCTAGTAAAAGTTATTTTTAGAGTTTTTTTATTTTACAGGAGGCTTTTGGCAACAGCCTGCCTGCAGCGTGGGACTAAGGGGGGGAGCAGTGTCCGCCCTGCGGGGTCTGAGCCACTGTCTCCGCTGACTGGACACTGAGCTCCAGAGGGGACTGATCGTTTTCCGCCACAGGGGACCGCTCGCCCCAGCAGCATGCCTTCAACCCCTTACAGAGCTGAAGAAGTGGTGAGTGAGTCACCGACCCCCCAAGCAAGCGGGGGGCCGGTGTGAAGATGGCGGCAACGGGGAGGGAGAGCAGTATTAACTGCGCTCCTGTGAAGGTTCAGAGGCACATGGTGCGGCGCTGTGAGGGGCGCCCTAAGCCAGCGCTTACCCCCACACTGGTCCGCAAGTCTGTCGGGGTCCGCGGATCTCAGCCAGCAAGTTTTACCTCAGGCCAGTATAATCTATGAAGAGCGGGAAGACAGCACCATTAAGGGTGCGGAGCTTCTCCTTAGAGCGGACCAGCAACGTTCCAGCGCCATTTTCCTGCCTGCACAGTGCTGGATAGAAGAACAGGTCCCTCCACAGCAGCTCCAACTGTCAGCTCACGGTACCAGGGGGCTGTAGAAGGGGGAGGGGAGGCTGTAAACCGATTGTGTCTCCTATTAAGGGACACAGTCTGCGCTGACAAGGGGTCTCCCTTTGCTGAAAGCGCTGTGTGTGGGTTGGCTCCGATCTCTGTGTCTCTCTTGCCGTTCTTGAGGAGGAAACTCTGTCTGCCCCCACGTGTGTGTGTGTGTGTGTGTGTGTGTGTGTGTGTGTGTGTGTGTGTGGAGTGTTTGATGGTCTCCTTTAGCTATGTCCAGGGACACTGTGTCATATGCTGAAGAGGATTTATCCTCCCGGGATGATCCCATTCCATGTAATTAGGATAGCACTGGTTTAGCACAGATACCAGCAAGGGAACCAGAGTGGTTTTCCTCTATCAAATCTTGGATTTCTCAGATTTCTGACAGGGCTGCAAGTAATGAATCTGCAACCCAGGTATTACAGAGCTCTATGGCAGTATGGCCTGGTTCTGGTACCTCAGGACGCCCCGTTATATACCCCCACAAACGTGCGCTTGTGCATGTCACACAAGATGACACGGATACTGATTCTGACACTACAGATGGTGATGGGGATGTGTTGCGGGGGTCCACATCTCTTGCAAAAGGGGGGAAATTGTTGATAGAGGCTGTCAGGGATGTGTTAAATGTTAATGATACCACACCTGAGCAGGTTGAGGAGGCTTTTTTCACTGAAAATAAAAAAGCCTCGCTAACCTTCCCTGCGTCAAAGGAATTGAATGCTATATTTGAAAAAGCATGGGTAAACCCTAAGAAAAAATTCCAGATCCCTAAAAGGGTCCAGGTGGCATGTCCTTTCCCTGAGGAGGATAGGGAAAAATGGGAAAACCCGCCAATTGTTGACGCCTCTTTGTCCAGACTCTCAAAGAAGGTGGTTTTACCTGTTCCAGGATCTACAGCCTTAAAGGAGCCGGCTGATGGGAAAATTGATAATGCGCTTAAATCCATGTATACTGCTTCAGGGGGCATATTACGTCCCACTATTGCTACTGCAAGGATTGCAAAGGCAATAGTAAAGTGGTTGGCTACCTTACTTGAGGATTTGGATACGATGGATAGGGATGACGTTGCATTGTATTTACGCAACATACATGATTCTGCAGGTTTTATGGAAGAATCCATGAAAAGCCTGGGTTCCATGGCTGCGGGAATATCTTCCATGTCTGTTTCAGCTCGTCGGGGACTGTGGCTGCGCCAGTGGTCGGCCAACGCGGAATCCAGAAGAAGTGTGGAGTCCCTACCCTATACAGGTCAGGCTCTCTTTGGGGAAGCTCTAGATGCGTGGATATCCACCGCTACAGCGGGTAAGTCTCCGTTTCTTCCCTCAGCAGCACCTGCTCCGAAGAAATCTTTCTCTTCATCTGCATCGCAGTCCTTTCGGCCTAACAAGCCTAGAAAGGCCAGAACTTCCAATACCTTCTTTATGGGAGGTCGGGTTAAGTCCAAGAAACTTGCCGCTGCAGGTTCCCAGGAACAAAAGCCTGCTTCGGGTATGCCAAAGTCCTCTGCATGATGGTGGACTGCACGCCCCGGTGGTTGGGCCAGTGGGAGCGAGACTCAGACACTTCAGTCATGTCTGGGTATCGTCCGGCCTGGATCCCTGGGTGGTAGATGTTGTGTCTCAGGGATACAGGAATTTCAAAGTCTTCCTCCTCATCGCTTTTTCAAGTCAGGCTTGCCAACTCTGTTGGAGGACAGCACTGTACTACAAGACGCTGTCCAAAAGCTGGTAGAGGCACAGGTCATTGTGCCAGTACCACCTCACATGCTGAACAATGGTTACTATTCTAACCTTTTCGTGGTACCAAAACTGGATGGTTCGGTCAGGCCCATTCTGAACCTAAAATCATTGAACCCCTTTCTAAAGGAGTTCAGGTTCAAGATGGAGTCTATCAGGGCGGTGATATCAGGTCTGGAAGAAGGGGAATTCCTGGTATCCCTGGATATCAAGGATGCGTACCTCCACATTCCGATCTGGCTGCCGCATCAGGCTGATCTCCGCTTCGCATTGCTGGACTGTCATTTTCAGTTCCAGGCACTGCCATTCGGCCTCTCCACAACACCGAGGGTGTTTACCAAGGTGATGGTGAAATTCTCCTCTGCAAGCAGGGTGTGAACATCATTCCATATCTGGACGACCTGCTGATAAAGGCATCGTCCAAGGAGAGTCTGCGGCAGTCCATTGTCCTCACAATGCAACTGCTCCAGAGTCACGGTTGGATTCTGAACCTTCCAAAGTCACATTTGGAACAACCCAGAGGTTGTCATTTCAGGGAATGATCCTGGATACGGAAGTGCAGAGGGTGTTTCTTCCGCAGGAAAAGGCGTTGGTGATGCAAGCCATGGTCCGCGATGTCCTGAAGCCACCTCAGGTGTCTGTTCATCAATGCATTCGCCTATTAGGAAAAATGGTGGCCTTTTACGAGGCTCTCCGGTACGGGAGGTTCGACGCTCTGACCTTTCAACTGGATCCCCTGGAGAAGTGGTCGGGATCTCCCCTCCACATGCACCAGAGAATTCGTCTGTCGCCAAAGGCCAGGATTTCACTCCTCTGGTGGCTCCAATTGCCTCACCTTCTGGAGGAACGCAGGTTCGGGATTCAGGGCTGGGCCCTTCTAAACCACGGATGCGAGCCTTCGGGGCTGGGGAGCAGTCACTCAAGGAGTAACCTTCAAAGGATGGTGGTCAAGCCTGGAAGCCGGCCTGCCCATCAACATCCTGGAACTAAGAGCCGTCTACAACGGTCTTCTTCAGGCGGCCCCTCTTCTGAGAAATCGGCCATTCAAGTGCAGTCGGACAACTTAACAACAGTGGCTTACATAAACCGACAAGGCGTAACGAAGAGCAGAGCGGCAATGTTAGAGGTGACAAGAATACTCCTCTGGACAGAAAAGCACGCGTTAGCGCTGTCAGCCATCTTCATTCCGGGAGTAGACAACTGGGAAGCAGACTTCCTCAGCAGACACGATCTCCTTCCAGGAGAGTGGGGACTCCATCCGGAGGTGTTCAAGGAAATAACAGACCTTTGGGGTTTACCCCAAATAGACATGATGGCCTCTTGTCTCAACAAGAAGCTTCAACATTATTGTTCCTGGTTGAGGGACCCATAGGCAGTGGCAGTGGACGCCCTGGTGTCACTGTGGGTGTTCCAGTCAGTGTACCCACTCCCACTCATCCCAAGAATCCTAAAGCTCATAAGGAGAACAAGGGTTCAAGCAATCCTCATTGCCCCAGACTGGCCAAGAAGGGCTTGGTATGTGGACCTTCTGAATCTACTGCATGAAGAGCCGATGCCTCTTCCTCTTCGGGAGGACCTGCTGCAGCAGGGGCAATTCGCCTATCAAGACTTACCACAGCTACGTTTGACGGCATGGAAGTTGAGTGCCTGATTCTTGCTCGGAAGGGCATTCCGAAGAAGGTTATTCCTACCCGCATACAGGCTAGGAAAGGGGTAACGTCTAAACATTACCATCGTATTTGGAAGAAATATGTTTCTTGGTGTGAGTCCAAGAAGTTTCCTATGGTGGAGTTTCAACTGGGACGTTTCCTCCTCTTCCTGCAAGCAGGAGTGGATATGGGCCTGAGTTTGCATTCTGTGAAGGTCCAGATTTCAGCCCTATCCATGTTCTTTCAGAAACAATTGGCTGCCCTCCCTGAGGTTCAGACCTTTTTGAAGGAAGTTCTGCATATCCAACCTCCCTTTGTACCGTCTACGGCGCCTTGGGACCATAACGTGGTGTTGCAGTTCCTCCAGTCGGATTGGTTTGAACCTCTACAGGAGGTAGAGGTCAAATTTCTTACATGGAAGGCGGTCATTTTGTTGGCCTTGGCTTCTGCTAGACGTGTGTCCGAGCTGAGGGCTTTATCCTGTAAAAGCCCTTACTTGATCTTCCACGAAGATCGAGCTGAGCTCCGGACTCATCAGCAGTTTCTTCCGAAGGTTGTGTCGGTATTTCATATCAACCAAACTATTGTGGTGCCAGTGGTTACTGACTCCTCAATTACATCAAAGTCCTTGGATGTCGTAAGGGCTCCGAAGATATATGTGAAGAGAACTTCTCGTCACAGAAAGTCGGACTCTCTGTTTGTCCTCTATGATCCCAAGAAAATTGGGTGTCCTGCTTCTAAGCAGACTATTTCTCGCTGGATTAGGTTCACTATCCAGCACGCTTATTTTACGGCAGGGCTGCCGTGTCCAAAATCTGTTAAGGCCCACTCTACTCGTAAGGTGGGGTCTTCCTGGGTGGCTGCCTGGGGTGTCTCGGCAGTGCAAGTTTGCAGAGCTGCAACTTGGTCTGGGTCGAACACGTTTGCAAAGTTTTACAAGTTCGATACTTTAGCCACTGATGATCTGAAGTTCAGTCAATCAGTTCTGCAGGAGCCTCAGCGTTCTCCCTCCCGTTCTGGGAGCTTTGGTACATCCCCACGGTACTAATGTGGACCCCAGCATCCTCTAGGACAGAAGAGAAAATAGGATTTTGGTTACCTACCGGTAAATCCTTTTCTCGTAGTCCGTAGAGGATGCTGGGCGACCGCCCAGCGCTTCGTTCTCCTGCAAATGTTATTTGGTTCAGTACAACTTCGTTTTACTTGAGTACTGCATTGTTACTTGGTAAGTAATGTTTCAGCTGTTGCTGAGTAGTTCAAGCTAGTTGACTTGACGTACCTTGTATGTGTGAGCTGGTATGAATCTCACCACTATCTGTGTATAATCCTTCTCTCGAAGTATGTCGTCTCCTCGGGCACAGTTTCTAGACTGAGTCTGGTGGGAGGGGCAAAGATGGAGGAGCCAGCCCACACTCTCAAACTCTTAAAGTGCCAATGGCTCCTGGTGGACCCGTCTATACCCCATGGTACTAATGTGGACCCCAGCATCCTCTACGGCCTACGAGAAAAGGATTTACCGGTAGGTAACCAAAATCCTATTTTTTACCCCCCAAAAAAAACAAAACCCACAAACATATTTTACCATGCACTTTGGGTCTGATTCCATGTTGGCAGTAAATATAAAAAGAGTAAGTAGGCCTAGCTTTGCACATGGACAAAGAATACTGCACTACAAGCTGTATGACTCCATTTATTATTTTTTACATACAGCATAATTACTGGCTGACTGTGTGTAGCCCACAAATTATTGTAGAGCTTTATTTTTATAATGCAATTTGTGCACGTTACATCTTCCCCACCTGCATTGCAGTGTGGTGTGTCCAGTTGCACAGCTATAACTACTTGCTCTTTTTTGCTTTACTCCCAACTCTGAACTAGGCACTATACATGTACAATTTCACTGGATCAGTGATTAAGGATTTTCAGGCTTGAAGCCTACCTAAAGAAGAGTTTACATTACGTTTCATATTAAGAACACTAGATAAAATAAATATACTGCTAATTTTTTGATTTATGTAGGAATTCCACAGAAAAACAAGAATCTGTTCAACTCGCTGTCCGAACGGCGGAGAAGCTTCTTAAAGAACTAAAGCCGCAGACTATCCAGGGTCATATACAGCTGCGGATCATGGAGAACTATTGCCTGATGGCTACCAAACAAAAAGCAACTGTAGAGCGCGCACTTAGCACATTCACCGAAGTGGCCGCTGCAGAAGTAAGGTCCCCCTTACCTTAAATGTGTATATGTTTAAACTGTGTTAAGTGGAAGCTAATGGAGAGCATCTAGTAGGTAGAACACTCTATGGGGTATATTCAATTGGTGTTGAATCCCGCAGTGGATTTCAACAGTTTTCCGATTCGACTGTCGAAACCCTCCTTCCCGTGCACTGAATTCGACATATTCAATTTGAAAAGGATTCAACACTCCTCCGGTCGGAAAGGGACCAATGGATTGTGGGCGGCCGGGATTCGACTTCATGAACATCACAATCTGGTCAGAAAAAGGCTCCATTATTGTAGTCAGTGTAAAAAAAATATGATATATATGTTAAAAACGCAGATTGCCCTAAAAAAACGATTCCACAAGACAGCTGACTGTGTAATGGCTGCTCCTCTCCCTGAAGTCTCAAGCATAGGAGTGGCTTCGGTGAAGTGTAACCTGGGTAAAAATGTTGAATCATGGGTACATTCCTTCCCTCAGTCCAGTAAAGAAAAAAATATTCAGGAAAAAATCTAAACATAATAATGTGACTCATAAATACAAAAAACAATTATATAATTACTTAAAATATAAATAGATATGCTAGTAGAAGTTAAAAAAAAATTCAAAAAAATTTAAGTATTTCAAATTTCTTGTCGGCTCACGACAAAAAAACTTGTCGCAATGAAATTGTCAAAAGTCACGTCAAAAACCACTGATACCAATTCGACAATCTTAAATTGAATATACTTTTGTCAAAAAGCCGGGGATTTAACATTACAGACACTCAACTGTCGAAAAGTCAAAACGAATCCAACAGGTTTTTTGTCGAAAAGTGGCGTATTGAATTGTCGAATGCAATTCGACAGCTTTTTTTTGTCGAAAAAGCCTAGTTTTCCGACAAGACGAGGGATTCGACACCTATTGAATATACCCCATTGTGGTAATGGGTGAACTAGACAGGACTCTATCTTCGATCCTTCTTCACGTTAGTGCAGTTGGCTTGAGAATATAGATACCAGCATGGAGCAGCCTTTCCCAGCCTTTGCAGGTTTTAGTGATATCCAGGCTTCAGCACAGGTGGTTAAATCATAAATGATTCACCTGTGCTCAAGCATGGTTATTACTAAAACCTGAACTGTTAGTGTGCCTTAAGGACTGAGGTTGGGAATGCCTGGCATAGAGTTTTGTTGGCCACTGTTTGTTCTTTTCCTCTCCTGTAGCGTTCCTCATTGGTCTAAAGTCACACGCACTAACTATATGGGAACTGGATAGATTTCTGGCCCTCTCAACACACGCTTAGCTCCATGGCAACAGGCTTTAAAACATTAACTGTGTGACAATGTTTTTATAATTAATGTTATTAGTAGCCTAATTAATTAAAAGGGGGTGGCGAGCTGAAGTGAGCAAAAAAGGGACCCGTTTGAGTGCTGAAATGGGACTTTTTTTTACGTCACGTCCATTACTTTGGTCGGGTTTAGCTGCTTTACGCTGCTAAACCTGACCACTCTGGGCGCAACAAGCACGATAAAAATAAACAATTGAATATGCCACCCAATCTCCCATCACTTTATACGTATAAACAATTGAATATCGCCCAAAGTAACATAGTTTCTGAGGTTAAAAAAAGTTTGTCCATAGAGTTCAACCTGTTAGTGCTCTCCTACACTGTAATATTTTTAAGACTAATTTTATCTGTGGTGAATGTTCAGCCGTTATGTCAATTTTTTATTTTATTTTATTATAGTGCATGATTTACCCACCATTACCCTGTATATCCTTATCCATTAGGAATTTGTCTAGACCCTTCTTAAAAGTAATGTCCGAGTCCACCATTACTACTCTTTCAGGCAGGGAATTCCAAATACGTATTGTCCTTACTGTGAAGAAACCTTCCCATCTCTGTGTGCGAAATCTCTAACCTAAACGGGTGTCCACGTGCCCTTTGTGATGATCTTACCAAAAATAAATCCCCCGCTAGCTCTGTGTATTGACCCCTTCCTTATATATTTGTAAATGTCATGTCCCCTCTTAATCTCTTTTTTCCAGTGTAAACATGCCTAGCCTAATAGACCTTTCTTCATATTCTAGCGTCTCCATCCCCTTAATCAATTTGGTCGCCTGCCTCTGAACCTTTTCTAGCTCCAGGATATCCTTTTTGTAGTATGGTGCCCATAACTGTGCACAGTATTTGAGATGTGGCCTCACTAGTGATTTATATAATGGAAGTGTAACACTCTCATCCCTTGCATCAATTCTCTGCTTTCTGCATGCTAATACCTTGTTTGCCTTTTTTGCTGCATTACTACTTTGGGTACTACTGCTGAGTTTGTTATCTACTGTATGTGAACACCTTAATCTTTTTCCTGTACAGAATCCCCTAGTTTTTCCCAATTTAGTATGTAGGTAGTATTTCTCTAACGTCCTAAGTGGATGCTGTGACTCCGTAAGGACCATGGGGAACAGCGGCTCCGCAGGAGACTGGGCACAAAAGCAAAAGCTTGAACTAGCTGGTGTGCACTGGCTCCTCCCCCTATGACCCTCCTCCAAGCCCCAGTTAGATTTTTGTGCCCGAACGAGAAGGGTGCATGCTAGGTGGCTCTCCTGAGCTGCTTAGAGTAAAAGTTTATTTTAGGTTTTTTATTTTCAGTGAGTCCTGCTGGCAACAGGCTCACTGCATCGTGGGACTAAGGGGAGAAGAAACGAACTCACCTGCGTGCAGAGTGGATTGGGTTTCTTAGGCTACTGGACATTAGCTCCAGAGGGACGATCACAGGTTCAGCCTGGATGGGTCCCGGAGCCGCGCCGCCGGCCCCCTTACAGAGCCAGAAGAACGAAGAGGTCCGGTGAAATCGGCGGCAGAAGACGTTCCTGTCTTCAACTAAGGTAGCGCACAGCACTGCAGCTGTGCGCCATTGCTCTCAGCACACTTCACACTCCGGTCACTGAGGGTGCAGGGCGCTGGGGGGGAGCGCCCTGAGACGCAATAAAAACAGAAATACCTTAGGATGGCAAAAGAAATACATCACATATAGCTCCTGGGCTATATGGATGTATTTAACCCCTGCCAGTTTTCCAGAAAAAAGCGGGAGATAAGGCCGTCGTGAAGGGGCGGAGCCTATCTCCTCAGCACACAAGCGCCATTTTCCCTCACAGTTCCGCTGGAAGGACGGCTCCCTGACTCTCCCCTGCAGTCCCTACAGAATCAGGGTAAAAAACGAGAGAGGGGGGGCACTATTGGCAGCTAAATTATAAACAGCAGCTATAAAAGGGAGTAACACTTATATAAGGTTATCCCTATTGATATATATAGCGCTCTGGTGTGTGCTGGCAAACTCTCCCTCTGTCTCCCCAAAGGGCTAGTGGGGTCCTGTCCTCTATCAGAGCATTCCCTGTGTGTGTGCTGGGTGTCGGTACGATTGTGTCGACATGTATGAGGAGGAAAATGATGTGGAAGCAGAGCAATTGCCTGTATTAGTGATGTCACCCCCTAGGGAGTCGACACCTGACTGGATGGTTGTATTTAAAGAACTACGTGACAATGTCAGCACTTTACAAAAAACTGTTGACGACATGAGACAGCCGACAAATCAATTAGTGCCTGTCCAGGCGTCTCAGACACCGTCAGGGGCGATAAAACGCCCGTTACCTCAGTGGGTCGACACAGACCCAGACACGGATACTGAGTCCAGTGTTGACGGTGAGGAGACAAACGTAATGTCCAGTAGGGCCACACGTTACATGATCACGGCAATGAAGGAGGCATTGAATATTTCTGACACTACAAGTACCACAAAGAAGGGTATTATGTGGGGAGTGAAAAAACTACCAGTAGCTTTTCCTGAGTCAGATGAATTAAATGAGGTGTGTGATAAAGCGTGGGTTTCCCCCGATAAAAAAGTGCTAATTTCTAATAAATTATTGGCACTATACCCTTTCCCGCCAGAGGTTAGGGCGCGTTGGGAAACACCCCCTAGAGTAGATAAAGCGCTCACACGTTTATCTAAACAAGTAGCGTTACCGTCTCCTGATACGGCCGCCCTCAAAGAACCAGCGGATAGAAGGCTGGAAAATATCCTGAAGGGTATATACACACATACTGGTGTTATACTGCGACCAGCAATCGCATCAGCCTGGATGTGCAGTGCTGGAGTTGCGTGGTCGGATTCCCTGACTGAAAATATTGATACCCTGGATAGGGACAGTATATTACTAACTATAGAGCATTTGAAGGATGCATTACTATATATGCGTGATGCACAGAGGGATATTTGCACCCTGGCATCAAGAGTGAGTGCTATGTCCATTTCTGCCAGAAGAGCGTTATGGACGCGACAGTGGTCAGGGGATGCGGATTCCAAACGACATATGGAAGTATTGCCGTTTAAAGGGGAGGAGTTATTTGGGGCCGGTCTATCGGATCTGGTGGCCACGGCAACGGCCGGAAAGTCCACCTTTTTACCCCAGGTCACCTCTCAGCAGAAAAAGACACCGTCTTTTCAAACTCAGTCCTTTCGTCCCCATAAGTACAGGCGGGCAAAAGGCCACTCATTTCTGCCCCGGGGCAGAGGAAGAGGAAAAAGACTGCACCAGGCAGCCTCTTCACAGGAGCAGAAGCCCTCCTCTGCTTCTGCCAAGTCTTCAGCATGACGCTGGGGCTTTACAAGCGGACTCGGACACGGTGGGGGCCCGTCTCAAAAATTTCAACGCGCAGTGGGCTCACTCGCAAGTGGACCCCTGGATTCTACAGGTAGTATCACAGGGGTACAAACTGGAATTCGAGACGTCTCCCCCTCGCCGGTTCCTGAAGTCTGCTCTACCAAAGTCTCCCTCCGACAGGGAGGCAGTTTTGGAAGCCATTCACAAGCTGTATTCCCAGCAGGTGATAATCAAGGTACCTCTCCTACAACAGGGAAAGGGGTATTATTCCACGCTGTTTGTGGTACCGAAGCCGGACGGCTCGGTGAGACCAATTTTAAATCTAAAATCCTTGAACACTTACATAAAGAGGTTCAAATTCAAGATGGAGTCACTCAGAGCAGTGATAGCAAACCTGAAAGAAGGGGACTATATGGTGTCTCTGGACATCAAAGATGCTTATCTCCACGTCCCAATCTACCCTTCTCACCAAGGGTACCTCAGGTTTGTAGTACAAAACTGTCATTATCAGTTTCAGACGCTGCCGTTTGGATTGTCCACGGCACCTCGGGTCTTTACCAAGGTAATGGCCGAAATGATGATTCTTCTTCGAAGAAAAGGCGTTTTAATTATCCCTTACTTGGACGATCTCCTGATAAGGGCAAGGTCCAGGGAACAGTTAGAAGTCGGAGTAGCACTATCTCAGTTAGTGTTACGTCAGCACGGGTGGATTCTAAATATTCCAAAATCGCAGCTGATTCCAACGACACGTCTCCTGTTCCTAGGAATGATTCTGGACACAGTCCAGAAAAAGGTGTTTCTCCCAGAGGAGAAGGCCAGGGAGTTATCCGAGCTAGTCAGGAATCTCCTAAAACCAGGCCAGGTGTCAGTGCATCAGTGCACGAGGGTCCTGGGAAAAATGGTGGCTTCTTACGAAGCGATTCCATTCGGAAGATTCCATGCAAGAACGTTTCAGTGGGATCTTCTGGACAAATGGTCCGGATCGCATCTTCAGATGCATCAGCGGATAACCCTGTCGCCAAGGACAAGGGTGTCTCTTCTGTGGTGGCTGCAGAGTGCTCATCTACTAGAGGGCCGCAGATTCGGCATTCAGGATTGGATCCTGGTGACCACAGATGCCAGCCTGAGAGGCTGGGGAGCAGTCACACAGGGACAAAATTTCCAGGGCTTGTGGTCAAGCATGGAAACATCTCTTCATATAAACATTCTGGAACTAAGGGCCATTTACAATGCCCTAACTCAAGCAAAACCCCTGCTTCAGGGTCAGGCGGTATTGATCCAATCGGACAACATCACGTCAGTCGCCCACGTAAACAGACAGGGCGGCACGAGAAGCAGGAGGGCGATGGCAGAAGCTGCAAGGATTCTTCGCTGGGCGGAGAATCATGTGATAGCACTGTCAGCAGTGTTCATTCCGGGAGTGGACAACTGGGAAGCGGACTTCCTCAGCAGACACGACCTTCACCCGGGGGAGTGGGGACTTCATCCAGAAGTCTTCCAAGAGATGGTAAACCGTTGGGAAAAACCAAAGGTGGACATGATGGCGTCCCGTCTCAACAAAAAACTAGACAGATATTGCGCCAGGTCAAGGGACCCTCAGGCAATAGCGGTGGACGCTCTGGTAACACCATGGGTGTACCAGTCAGTGTATGTGTTCCCTCCTCTGCCTCTCATACCAAAAGTACTGAGAATCATAAAAAGGAGAGGAGTAAGAACTATACTCGTGGTTCCGGATTGGCCAAGAAGGACTTGGTACCCGGAACTTCAAGAGATGCTCACGGAGGACCCGTGGCCTCTACCTCTAAGAAAGGACCTGCTCCAGCAGGGACCTTGTCTGTTCCAAGACTTACCGCGGCTGCGTTTGACGGCATGGCGGTTGAATGCCGGATCCTGAAGGAAAAAGGCATTCCAGAAGAAGTCATCCCTACCCTGATAAAGGCCAGGAAGGATGTAACCGCGAAACATTATCACCGCATTTGGCGAAAATATGTTGCGTGGTGTGAGGCCAAAGAGGCCGCTACAGAGGAATTTCAACTGGGTCGCTTCCTACATTTCCTGCAAACAGGACTGTCTATGGGCCTAAAATTAGGGTCCATTAAGGTTCAAATTTCGGCCCTGTCGATTTTCTTCCAAAAAGAACTGGCTTCTCTGCCTGAAGTCCAGACGTTTGTCAAAGGGGTACTGCATATACAGCCTCCTTTTGTGCCCCCGGTGGCACCTTGGGATCTCAATGTGGTTTTGGGGTTCCTAAAATCACATTGGTTTGAACCACTCACCACTGTGGAATTAAAATATCTCACATGGAAGGTGGTAATGCTGTTAGCCCTGGCTTCAGCCAGGCGTGTCTCAGAATTGGCGGCTTTATCTTATAAAAGCCCTTACCTGATTTTTCACACGGATAGGGCAGAATTGAGGACTCGTCCTCAATTTCTCCCAAAGGTGGTTTCAGCGTTTCACGTGAACCAGCCTATTGTGGTGCCTGCGGCTACTAGGGACTTGGAGGACTCCAAGTTACTGGACGTAGTCGGGGCCCTGAAAATATATATTTCCAGGACGGCTGGAGTCAGGAAATCTGACTCGCTGTTTATCCTGTATGCACCCAACAAGCTGGGTGCTCCTGCTTCTAAGCAGACGATTGCTCGTTGGATTTGTAGTACAATTCAGCTTGCACATTCTGTGGCAGGCCTGCCACAGCCAAAATCTGTAAAAGCCCATTCCACAAGGAAGGTGGGCTCATCTTGGGCGGCTGCCCGAGGGGTCTCGGCTTTACAACTTTGCCGAGCAGCTACTTGGTCAGGGGCAAACACGTTTGCTAAATTCTACAAATTTGATACCCTGGCTGAGGAGGACCTGGAGTTCTCTCATTCGGTGCTGCAGAGTCATCCGCACTCTCCCGCCCGTTTGGGAGCTTTGGTATAATCCCCATGGTCCTTACGGAGTCCCAGCATCCACTTAGGACGTTAGAGAAAATAAGAATTTACTTACCGATAATTCTATTTCTCATAGTCCGTAGTGGATGCTGGGCGCCCATCCCAAGTGCGGATTGTCTGCAATACTTGTATATAGTTATTGTTACAAAATTCGGGTTATTATTGTTGTGAGCCATCTTTTCAGAGGCTCCTTCGTTTATCATACTGTTAACTGGGTTCAGATCACAGGTTGTACGGTGTGATTGGTGTGGCTGGTATGAGTCTTACCCGGGATTCAATATCCTTCCTTATTATGTACGCTCGTCCGGGCACGGTATCCTGGCTGGGGCTTGGAGGAGGGTCATAGGGGGAGGAGCCAGTGCACACCAGCTAGTTCAAGCTTTTGCTTTTGTGCCCAGTCTCCTGCGGAGCCGCTGTTCCCCATGGTCCTTACGGAGTCCCAGCATCCACTACGGACTATGAGAAATAGAATTATCGGTAAGTAAATTCTTATTTTTTGTTCTGTACATAAAATAGCTGATGCTAGTACATAAAATAGCTGATGCTAGTAGCACGTATGAGTCGGTCTCTTGCTTTTGCAAGACCTGATTTGACTTATGTTTATCTTTTTTTATAAAATTTGATTTTGTATTAATCTTCCAGAAAGACCATGTGCCAGCACTGTTAGGTATGGCCACTGCTTACATGATATTGAAACAAACTCCAAGAGCACGAAACCAGTTGAAAAGAATCTCCAAAATGAACTGGAATCCAATAGACGCAGAAGAGTTTGAAAAGAGTCTGTTGCTCCTGGCGGACATTTACATTCAGTCTGGAAAGTACGATATGGCGGGTGAGCTGCTGAAACGCTGCCTCCGGCATAACAGGGTATGGAAATGAGGCCGCTTTGGGTCTTTTATAACACTTGTTTTGTACTTTGGATTCTGCCTGCTCCGCTCCTCCAACCTCCTTTATAATAGTTTAAATCCTCATCTTGTTTAAATACAAAATTGCACAGGATTGTTAAAATGCATTTAAGGGAACTGTAAAACTCATTGCCATTTCCATTTTTGTAATAAAAATTAGGCGTTCTCATAATTGACTCCAGATAGGAAAAAGTGATTACTTCACTGCATTATCAGAAAAATACCTTTTATCAGAATGAAGAATAATTATCTTGGGGGTTATAATGTTCCCTTTCCAGAAGCAATTAAATTGACAATACAAACCGCATTAGTCTTTTTCATTCGTACACAGATTTTTTTCATTCTCATTTGTATTCACTTTATGTGGTGATCTATATTATTAACTAACTCCTTTTAAAATGTTCTTCCATACTACTTTCTTTATTTTTGTAACATGGCTTGCCGCAGTGACCTACAAAGATGGACTTTAGTTCTCCGCTTGAATTCCAGTTTATCTGTTCGTGAACAGCATTGAATTCATTTTGTTTGTGAATTTTCTATTTTTGTGGTTCATGCTCATAGTGCGGTAATTGTATTAATAATAAGTGTAATTGCGAAAGCAGGTTTAGATCCTCTGTGTAACTCAATTTCTACTGAGACACATAGGTTTATGGTGTAGGATCATAGTTGCCGACGGAGCGACACAGCAGGGAGCGTGGCATAACACAAGTGTTGGCGTGGAGACGTGATGCAGTTCGGGGGCGTGGCTCCATGATCAGGTCATCATAACCATGCCCCCTATTATGCAATGGCAACATTACCAAAATTGTGCAGCAGGGGCGTGGCTATTATGACACAATTTAGCGCAAATCGCATCATCACCCAAGGGGGGTCCGCTCACTTCACCCAGAAATATTTTAGGAGAAAAGAAATAGCTTTAATGACAGTGGTGGTTTTAAAGTAAAAGGGGGGGGTTTTAACTTTTTTAATTACACAATGCCCCCCCATTTTAGATTTTTTTGCACCTGTAGGTAATAAGGCCAAATTCAGCATGAAACACAGCTACGATTGGTGGAGAAGCCGCACTGCATGTGTACGCACAGTGAGATGCGAAAGCCTCTGACTGATCACATGCAGCCGATGCGAGCCTAAACATGGCGGGTAGCCGTCTGCCTTTGCAGCTAGGCTGCGTAGACAGATGGCAGCCCTAAACATGCTGTCTTGTGATGTGCTTGCATGTTTGCGGGGGGATAGGACCCGGCATGCGGGGAGGACTTGCCCTGTGCTGGGCATCCCCCTGCATGTTAGAGTAATGGGTTGCACAAGTAGAACCCATGCTGAATTAGACCCTAAGTATAACACACACAATCGTCACATGTATTAAAGACAATTCCAGATGTCCTATTACTTGCATTATTCATGTAAGCCATAAATGACACGTTAACAAAACCATATTTTAGGTGTGAGAAATGGTTATTTTATTAACCCCTTTGTTGCTGGGTTCTCTCAGTCCTCTGCTGAAACCAGCTGTTGTAGGCTTTCCCACCAATAAATCTGCACTTGGAAATTATATTTGTATTTTGCTAATTTTCTCCATCTCAGTTTAAATGCTTAAAATGTTAATAAATAATATGGTTGCCCAAGAAGACCTAACGCAAGTAGAAAACCTACCGCATTAAACAGAAACCTTTTATTTATTATATATGGTTTGTCATTGTGGATCACCAGATAATATCTAAGAACAATTAGTGGCGCCATGTGTTTGTGAGCCAGAATGGGAGAGTTAGGGCATGATGTCCCCTCCCCCTAGCTATGGAATACAACATTTTCCTGTAGTTCTGGGTAATGTTATCTGTCATCAGACAATAGCTGCTAATGGCCACATCCTTTGTGATATTATGGGTGTGATAGACTGGGAAGCTGTGTGACTCCCCTCATCATCACTTCTTTATCCATCTCCAGAGCTGTTTGGCAGGATTTCTCTTTCATCCATCTGGGGGACGCTGCACACTTACTGATGGGTTACAGTGTGTGGGAAGGGAGTTTGGCCCAGAACCTATAAAAACTAACTCCTCCCCCTCTAACCCCTCCCATCTCCAGCCTGACCAGCAGATTACCTCAGTTTCTCTATCGTCCTAGTGGATGCTGGGGTTCCTGAAAGGACCATGGGGAATAGCGGCTCCGCAGGAGACAGGGCACAAAAAGTAAAGCTTTAGGATCAGGTGGTGTGCACTGGCTCCTCCCCCTATGACCCTCCTCCAAGCCTCAGTTAGATTTTTGTGCCCGGCCGAGAAGGGTGCAATCTAGGTGGCTCTCCTAAAGAGCTGCTTAGAAAAGTTTAGCTTAGGTTTTTTATTTTACAGTGAGTCCTGCTGGCAACAGGATCACTGCAACGAGGGACTTAGGGGAGAAGAAGTGAACTCACCTGCGTGCAGGATGGATTGGCTTCTTTGGCTACTGGACATTAGCTCCAGAGGGACGATCACAGGTACAGCCTGGATGGTCACCGGAGCCTCGCCGCCGGCCCCCTTGCAGATGCTGAAACAAGAAGAAGGTCCAGAATCGGCGGCATGAAGACTCCTCAGTCTTCTTAAGGTAGCGCACAGCACTGCAGCTGTGCGCCATTTCCTCTCAGCACACTTCACACGGCAGTCACTGAGGGTGCAGGGCGCTGGGAGGGGGGCGCCCTGGGAGGCAATGAAAACCTATTTTTGGCTAAAAATACCTCACATATAGCCTCCGGGGGCTATATGGAGATATTTAACCCCTGCCAGAATCCGTTAAGAGCGGGAGACGAGGCCGCCGAAAAAGGGGCGGGGCCTATCTCCTCAGCACACAGCGCCATTTTCCCTCACAGAAAGGCTGGAGGGAAGGCTCCCAGGCTCTCCCCTGCACTGCACTACAGAAACAGGGTTAAAACAGAGAGGGGGGGCACTAATTTGGCGTTAGAAATATATAAAAAAGATGCTATAAGGGAAAACACTTATATAAGGTTGTCCCTATATAATTATAGCGTTTTTGGTGTGTGCTGGCAAACTCTCCCTCTGTCTCTCCAAAGGGCTAGTAGGTCCTGTCCTCTATCAGAGCATTCCCTGTGTGTGTGCTGTGTGTCGGTACGTGTGTGTCGACATGTATGAGGACGATGTTGGTGAGGAGGCGGAGCAATTGCCTGTAATGGTGATGTCACTCTCTAGGGAGTCGACACCGGAATGGATGGCTTATTTAGGGAATTACGTGATAATGTCAACACGCGCCAAGGTCGGTTGACGACATAAGACGGCCGACAAACAATTAGTACCGGTCCAGACGTCTCAAAAACACCGTCAGGGGTTTTAAAACGCCCGTTTACTTTAGTCGGTCGACACAGACACAGACAGGGACACTGAATCCAGTGTCGACGGTGAATAAACAAACGTATTCCTTATTAGGGCCACACGTTAAGGGCAATGAAGGAGGTGTTACATATTTCTGATACTACAAGTACCACAAAAGAGGGTATTATGTGGGATGTGAAAAAACTACCGTAGTTTTTCCTGAATCAGATAAATTAAATGAAGTGTGTGATGATGCGTGGGTTCCCCCCGATAGAAAATATGGGCGGTATACCCTTTCCCGCCAGAAGTTAGGGCGCGTTGGGAAACACCCCTTAGGGTGGATAAGGCGCTCACACGCTTATCAGAACAAGTGGCGGTACCGTCTATAGATAGGGCCGTCCTCAAGGAGCCAGCTGACAGGAGGCTGGAAAATATCATAAAAAGTATATACACACATACTGGTGTTATACTGCGACCAGCGATCGCCTCAGCCTGGATGTGCAGAGCTGGGGTGGCTTGGTCGGATTCCCTGACTAAAAATATTGATACCCTTGACAGGGACAGTATTTTATTGACTATAGAGCATTTAAAGGATGCATTTCTATATATGCGAGATGCACAGAGGGATATTTGCACTCTGGCATCAAGAGTAAGTGCGATGTCCATATCTGCCAGAAGATGTTTATGGACACGACAGTGGTCAGGTGATGCAGATTCCAAACGGCACAAAGGTGTATTGCCGTATAAAGGAAGAGGAGTTATTTGGGGTCGGTCCATCGGACCTGGTGGCCACGGCAACTGCTGGAAAATCCACCGTTTTTACCCTAAGTCACATCTCTGCAGAAAAAGACACCGTCTTTTCAGCTTCAGTCCTTTCGTCCCTATAAGAGTCATATCTGCCCAGGGATAGAGGAAAGGGAAGAAGACTGCAGCAGGCAGCCCATTCCCAGGAACAGAAGCGTTCCACCGCTTCTGACAAGCTCTCAGCATGACGCTGAGACCGTACAGGACCCCTGGATCCTACAAGTAGTATCCCAGGGGTACAGATTGGAATGTCGAGACGTTTCCCCTGCGCAGGCTCCTGAAGTCTGCTTTACCAAGGTCTCCCTCCGACAAGGAGGCAGTATGGGAAACAATTCACGAGCTGTATTCCCAGCAGGTGATAATTAAATTACCCCTCCTACAACAAGAAAAGGGGTATTATTCCACACTATATTGTGGTACTGAAGCCAGAAGGCTAGGTGAGACCTATTCTAAATCTAAAAAAATTTGAACACTTACAAAGGTTCAAATCAAGATGGAGTCACTCAGAGCAGTGATAACGAACCGGGAAGAAAGGGACTATATGGTGTCCCGAGACATCAGGGATGCTTACCTCCATGTCCCAAATTTGCCCTTATCACTAAGGGTACCTCAGGTTCGTGGTACAGAACTGTCACTATCAGTTTCAGACGCTGCCGTTTGGATTGTCCACGGCACCCCGGGTCTTTACCAAGGTAATGGCCGAAATGATGGTTCTTCTTCGAAGAAAAGGCGTCTTAATTATCCCTTACTTGGACGATCTCCTGATAAGGGCAAAGTCCAGGGAACAGTTGGAGGTCGGAGTAGCACTATCTCGGATACTGTTACAACAGCAGGGGTGGATTCTAAATATTCCAAAATCGCAGCTGATCCCGACAACAAGTCTCCTGTGCTTAGGGATGATTCTGGACACAGTCCAGAAAAAGGTGTTTCTCCCGGAAGAGAAAGCCAGGGAGTTATCCGAGCTAGTCAGGAACCTCCTAAAATCAGTGCATCATTGCACAAGGGCCATGGTAAAAAAATGGTGACTTCCTTCGAAGCAATTCCAGTCGGCTGATTTCATGCAAGAACTTTTCAGTGGGATCTGCTGGACAAATGGTCCGGATCGCATCTTCAGATGCATCAGCGGATAACCCTATATCCAAGGACAAGGGTGTCTCTCCTGTGGTGGTTACAGAGTGCTCATCTTCTAGAGGGCCGCAGATTCGGCATTCAGTTTTGGATGTTGGTGACCACGGAGGCCAGCCCGAGAGGCTGGGGAGCAGTCACACAAGGAAAAAATTTCCAGGGAGTGTGATCAAGTCTGGAGACTTTTCTCCACATAAATATAGCTAAGGGTAAATTTATAATGCTCTAAGCTTAGCAAGACCTCTGCTTCAAGGTCAGCCGGTATTGATCCAGTGGGATAAAACATCACGGCAGTCGCCCACGTAAATAGACAGGGCGGCACAAGAAGCAGGAGGGCAGTGGCAAAAACTGCAAGGACTTTTCGCTGGGCGGAAAATCATGTGATAGCACTGTCAGCAGTGTTTCATTCCGGGAATGGAAACTGGGAAGCAGACTTCCTCAGTAGGCACGACCTCCACCCGGCAGAGTGGGAACTTCATGGGAAAGTTTCCACATGATTGTAAACCGTTGGGAATTACCAAAGGTGGACATGATGGCGTCCCGTCTGAACAAAAAACGGGACAGGTATTGCGCCAGGTTAAGAGACCCTCAGGCAATAGCTGTGGACGTTCTGGTAACACCGTGGGTGTACCAGTCGGTGTATGTGTTCCATCCTCTGCTTTTCATACCTAAGGTACTGAGAATTATAAGACGTAGAGGAGTAAGAACTATACTCATGGCTCCGGATTGGCCAAGAAGGACTTGGTACCCGGAACTTCAAGAGATGCTCACAGAGGACTTATGGCCTCTGCCGCTAAGAAGGGACTTGTTTCAGCAAGTACCATGTCTGTTCCAAGACTTACCGCAGCTGCGTTTGACGGCATGGCGGTGGAACGCCGGATCCTAAGGGAAAAGGCATTCAGGAAGAGGTCATTCCTACCCTGGTCAAAGCCAGAAAGGAGGTGACCGCACAACATTATCACCACATGTGGCGAAAATATGTTGCGTGGTGTGAGGCCAGGAAGGCCCCACGAAGAAATTTCAACTCGGTCGATTCCTGCATTTCCTGCAAACAGGAGTGTCTATGGGCCTCAAATTGGGGTCCATTAAGGTTCAAATTTCGGCCCTGTCGATTTTTCTTCCAGAAAGAATTGGCTTCAGTTCCTGAAGTCCAGAAGTTTGTCAAGGGAGTATTGCATATACAACCCCCTTTTGTGCCTCCAGTGGCACTGTGGGATCTCAACGTAGTTCTGGGATTCCTCAAAACACATTGGTTTAAAACCAGTCAAATCTGTGGATTTGAAGCATCTCACATGAAAAGTGAACATGCTCTTGGACCTGGCCTGGACCAGGCGAGTGTCAAATTGGTGGTTTTTTTCTCAAAAAAGCCCATATCTGTTTGTCCATTCGGACAGGGCAGAGCTGCGGACTCGTCCCCAGTTCTCTCCCTAAGGTGGTGTCAGTGTTTCACCTGAACCAGCTTATTGTGGTGTCTTGCGCCTACTAGGGACTTGGAGGACTCCAAGTTGCTAGATGTGGTCAGGGCCCTGAAAATATAGGTTCCAGGACGGCTGGAGTCAGGAAAACTGACTTGCTGTTATCCTGTATGCACCCAACAAACTGGGTGCTCTTGCTTCTAAGCAGACTTTTGCTAGTTGGATGTGTAATACAATTCAGCTTGCACATTCTGTGGCAGGCCTGCCACAGCCAAAATATGTAAATGCCCATTCCACAAGGAAGGTGGGCTCATCTTGGGCGGCTGCCCGAGGAGTCTCGGCTTTACAACTTTGCCGAGCGGCTATTTAGTCAGGGGCAAACACGTTTGTAAAATCCTACAAATTTGATAACCTGGCTAAGGAGGACCTGGAGTTCTCTCATTCGGTGCTGCAGAGTCATCCGCACTCTCCCGCCCGTTTGGGAGCTTTGGTATAATCCCCATGGTCCTTTCAGGAACCCCAGCATCCACTAGGACGATAGAGAAAATAAGAATTTACTTACCGATAATTCTATTTCTCGGAGTCCGTAGTGGATGCTGGGCGCCCATCCCAAGTGCGGATTATCTGCAATACTTGTACATAGTTACAAAAATCGGGTTATTATTGTTGTGAGCCATCTTTCAGAGGCTCCGCTGTTATCATACTGTTAACTGGGTTCAGATCACAGGTTGTACAGTGTGATTGGTGTGGCTGGTATGAGTCTTACCCGGGATTCATAAATCCTTCCTTATTGTGTACGCTCGTCCGGGCACAGTATCCTAACTGAGGCTTGGAGGAGGGTCATAGGGGGAGGAGCCAGTGCACACCACCTGATCCTAAAGCTTTACTTTTTGTGCCCTGTCTCCTGCGGAGCCGCTATTCCCCATGGTCCTTTCAGGAACCCCAGCATCCACTACGGACTCCGAGAAATAGAATTATCGGTAAGTAAATTCTTATTTTTAGTTTTGTGCCTGTAGAGTGCAGCCACAGTTCCTTGTTACAATTTTTTAGTTAGGTTTTATTTTGTTTGATTTAGTGTTTGGACTTACAGTATACGAAGTCCCTGTTTACAGGTGACAGGTATATTTAGAGTGGGACTAGTTAGTTAGAGATTCCCCACTCTGTACAGCCTCTGGGGAAGTCACCATACTGTGGTCACTGGGGCTCCCTTTATCCAGACTGGTGATCCGAGGAGGCTAAGGTCAGGTAGGAATGCCGGCTGCCACAACCTGTCTAGCAGTGTTGGGCTGTTATTTCTCCCTCCTTGAATATAAAATTGTGTGTTGTGTTAAAACTGACTGAATAGACTATGAGAGGTGGGTGCTGTGACTGATGTTTCTGACAGGGTTCACTGTGTGTATACACGCACGCGCTGGGGGGCACTGACAGCTATCTTACAAGAGCAGCCAAACAGTTCCCCAGGCACACGTTCGCTGAAGGGAAATAGGCGGGACACTGCTTCCGCCTAGCTCTAGCTCAGTGTTTGCGCTTAGTTCGCCTTAGGACCGCTTCCCGCCTTCGTCTCCCGCTCAGAGGTTTGTACTGCGCCGCCCACCTCAGTCTCTGGGAGCGGGCTTCTCATACGGGCACCATTTTCTCCACGCTTAATGCACACTGCAGGGGATGCTGCGCTCCGGATAACACCTCTCTCATACACACACACACACACAAATAAAGGGACTTCAGCTTCTCACCCTGTCAGGCTGGGATAAGCTGATTGCAAGTATACTGCTATTTACTGTTAATTCCTTTATCCTTTTATTACAGTAGTGGGGCTGGCTATTTTCCTCTGTTAGTATAATCTCCCCCCACCCCTTTTTTTCATTATACAGGGGGTTTTATATCTATCAGACATTGTGTAAGGAGTTACAGATTTAGCTTATTCAGCTACTAACTTCTTAATTATCAGTACACTTGTGAGAGTTTAATACAGTAGTATGGCCAATAAGCCAGACAAATTTGCTAAAGGGAAGGCAGGCTCCGCTGTTTATTTTGTCTGTTCTCGGTGCGGATCCAAACTTTCTAAGGGTAGGTATCACGGATCCAGGTTCTCTCTGCACTACATGCTCTGTGACGCCTGTTGTTGAGCAGCCTGGCGGGTCTACAGATCAGCCTATTCCTCTGTGGGCCAGGAACATGGTCGATGCTATTGCTGATTTGCGCCAGTCCCAGTCAGGTACTGATTCAGGTCAATCTGCAGAGTAGCCACCTTGGGCAAGAAATATGGGCAAATGTCTTTCGGACTTAGCACAGTCTATTAACAAAATTGTGTCTGCTTCGGGCTCAGCGGCCACTAAGAGACAGCATCCGCTGCCCGCTATTAACTTCCCAGGAGAGGCGTTAGATTCGCTAGTCACCCCTCTGGAAGATGGTGAACTGGATTCTGAGTGGGAGGATACTTCCGCTTGGGAAGAAGAGGAGTTGTCTACAAGTTCAGGTGTCAAGTTATTGATAGAAGCCATACGTCAAACTCTTAATCTTCAAGATACGGTAGAGGCGGAGACTTCAACAGCCTTTTTCAAGCGACAGAAAAGACAAGTAGCTGTCTTTCCTTCATATACACATTTTGCAGATATTTTGAAAGAACCTTGGCTTAAGCCGGATTCATGCTTTCAAGCTCCTAAAAAAAAAATTGAGATTTCTATATCCTTTTGCAGAGGAGGACACAAAATTCTGGGAAACGGCTCCTAAGGTGGATGCTCCTATTTCTCATTTGGCGAAGGCTACAGTAATCCCTTCAGTACAATCAGTGACGTTAAAATATCCAACGGAGAGGAAGATTGAGGTGATTCTTAAATCCATGTTTACCTTATCAGGTATTTCTCTGCGTCCAGTCCTCGCTGGCGCCTGGGTCCTTCAGGCCGTAGATGACTGACTAGCTCGAGTGGTATCTGGCATGCAGTCTGATGACCCATCGGAGACTATTCAGCTAGCTGAGCAAATTTCTGTGGCTCTCACTTTTGTTGGTGACGCCTTGTTGGACTCTGCCTCACTACAGTCACGTGTATCTGCTGTAGCGGTTACAGCGAGGCGTTCACTCTGGCTTCGTGTTTGGAATGCTGACTCTGATTCCAAACAAACGTTGGCAGACGTTCCGTTTGATGGAGAATTTCTCTTTGGTCTGAAACTTACAAAGATTATCTTTAATACCATGGGTGGCAAGAGCCCGTTTCTTCCAGTTGCTCCTCAAAAGCCGAAACCAACTAAATTTTGGTCCTTTCGTACTCAAGGCAGGGGCAGTTTCCAGTCCTTTTGAGCCTTTTCAAGATTTCCACGCAGAGGTGCGTTCTGAGGTAGAGGATCACCGGCACCACGTAAACTGGCAGTCAAGCCTGCCGACAAGCCTGCCGCACGATGCAGGGAGGTCTCCGGAGGGATCATTGGTGGTTGGAGCTCGGTTACTACAGTTCAAGGAAATGTGACTCCTGTCAAAACCGGATCGGTGGGTGACGGGGGTAATAACCCAAGGTTACATTTTGGATCTCGAGGAGCCTGTCCAAGACCGCTTTTTCGTCACTCCTCTCCCATGCGATCCTTCCAGACAACAAGCACTGATTCAGGCAACTTTCACACAATGTAGTAATTTTTCCAGTTCCCAAACTACAACGGGGTCAAGGCTTTTACTCAAGTCTTTTTCTGGTAAACAAACCGGATGGTCCGTTTCGAACCATTTTAAATCTAAAATGCATGAATCCGTATCGCTCTGTCCAAAAATTCAAAATGGAATCTATTCGTTCAATCATCTCTGCCATGGAATACGAGGAATATTTGGCATCTATAGACATAAAGGACGCATACCTCCATGTTCCTATTTGGTCAGGTCATTAACATCTTTTGAGATTCGCAATCGTCCCTTGGCATTTCCAGTTTCAAGCTCTTCCATTCGGCCTATCCATTGCCCCTTGGGTATTTACTAAAATATTGGGTCATGTAGTGGCGGTCCTCAGATGTCAGAGGGTCAACATTACTCCTTACCTGGACGATTTGTTGCTGAAGTCTCCATCACAGGTGCTTCTTTGCCAACATCTGCAACTCACAACAGCCGCCCTACAGTCATGCGGGTGGTTTGTGAATTTCCAGAAATCTTCGTTGCTCCCCTCTCAGAAGATGGTCTTTCTAGGTCTCCTATTTGACACGAGAAGTCAGAAGGTTTTTCTACATCCGGACAAACTTCAGGATCTACAATCCAGAGTCCGCTCACTGTTACAATTGCCAAAGGTCTCAGTTCTCAGATGTATGCAAGTGTTGGGCAAGATGGTAGCGACCTTCGAGGCGGTACCATATGCCAGATTCCATGCTCGACCCCTTCAGGCTCAAATTCTTGGCTGTTGGAATCAAACGGGTCCATATCTACACTTGCAATTGAGCCGGCTGTCGGTTCAGACTCGACAGTCTCTCCATTGGTGGCTTCACAGTCCCAATCTAACCAAGGGGGCACTGTTCACTGTTTGGTCTTGGATGATGGTCACCATGGACGCCAGCCTCAACGGTTGGGGGCGGTGTTTCAATCTCAGCATTTCCAGGGACTCTGGAACGGTCAAGAATCGAAGTTACCAATCAACATCTCGGAGTTGAGAGCAATTCGGTATGCTCTGCTTCAGGTACAAACCAGCGTCCAAGGTCATCCGGTACGCATTCAATCAGACAATGCCACAGCGGTGGCTTAAAAAAAAAAAACAAGGCGGAACTTGCAGCCGGAGAACCACGAAGGAGGTTGCCCATATTCTCCAGTGGGCGGAGCGGTAGATTCAGACCATCTCCGCAGTTCACATTCCAGGAGTGGGTAACTGGGAAGCAGATTTCTTAAGTCATCACACGATACATCCGGGAGAATAGGAACTTCATCAAGAAGTCTTTCTGACCCTGGTGTCTCCGTGGGGAACACCCGACATAGACCTCATGGCGTCTTATCTCAGCCGAAAGCTACCTCGGTACGGCTCACGAACTCAGGATCCTCTAGCAACGCTGATTGATGCCTTGACAGCTCCGTGGCATTTTCAACTGGGATATGTGTTCCCGCCATTTCCCTTGATACCGCGCCTACGTCAACACATCCGGAGAGAAGGTCTCCCGGTCATTCTTGTATCGTCAGACTGGCCTCGTCGTCCGTGGTACACTCTTCTCCGAAGCATAGTGACCAAGGAACCGTTCCGTCTACATCTATGACCCAATCTACTTCTACAAGGACCTTGTCACCACCACGATTTAAATTGTCTGGCTTTGACGGCATGGTTCTTGAATCCAGCATTTTAAGAGCTTAAGGTTTATCTCGACCAGTGGTGAGAACTATGCTTAAGGCTAGAAAACCAGTCACCTCTCAAATTTTACGGCGTATTAACATTGCTTGGTGTGAAAGACGTGGGTTGTCGCCGGACCTCTTTCGCTTACCTCGTCTGTTGTCATTCATTCAGGGTGGTTTGACTAAAGGACTTCATTTGTCTTCCCTTAAAGGTCAAGTTTCGGCATTGTCTGTACTTTTTCAGAAAAGATTGGCTCTCATCCCGGAGGTCCAGACATTCCTTCAAGGTGTAATCAGGATTCAACCTCCGTTTGTTCCTCCGGTTCCACCCTGGGATTTAAATTTGGTTCTTCAGGCTCCAAAAGCCTCTGTTTGAGCCACTGAAAACTGATGAATTACGGTTTCTTACTCTGAAGGTGGTTTTTCTTTTGGCCATTGCTTCGGCCAGACATGTTTCAGAGTTAGCGGCGCTTTCTTGTAGACCACCTTTTGTTGTTTTTTTACGAAGAGAGAGTGGTCTTAAGTACGAAGCCTTCCTTCTTGCCAAAAGTTGTGTCGGCTTTCCATAAGAATAGGACATAGGGGGTCATTCCGAGTTGATCGCTCGCCAGCAACTTTTTGCAACGCTGCAATCAGATAGTCGCCGCCTATGGGGGAGTGTATTTTCGCTTTGCAAGTGTGCAAACGCTTTTGCAGCCGACAGCACAAAAAAGTTTTTTGCAGTTTCTGAGTAGCTCTGGACTTATTCAGCCGCTGCGATCACTTCAGTCTTTTCGGTCCCGGAATAGACGTCAGACACCCGCCCTGCAGACTCTTGGACATGCCTGCGTTTTTCCAAACACTCCCAGAAAACGGACAGATGGCCCCCACAAATCCCTCTTTCTGTCAATCACCTTGCGATCGGCTGTGCGAATGGATTCTTCATTAAATCCATCGCCCAGCACCAATCCTCTTTGTACCCGTACGAGGCGCCTGCGCAATGCGGTGCATACGCATGCGCAGTTTTGCCGAGATTTAACCTGATCGCAGTGCTGCAAAAAGTTGCTAGCGAGCGATCAACTCGGAATGACCCCCATAGTGCTTCCAGTGTTTGTTCCAGTGTCTTCTGGAGAGGATTGTCATTTGGCGTTATTGGATGTTGTTAGGGCCTTACACATTTATTTGTCCCATACAGAGTTTATTCGCCATACGGATACCGTGTTGGTTTTGATTGATGCACCCAAACGTGGCTGTCCGGCCTCTAAAAACACGGTGGCGCGTTGGGTAACCTCTGCTATTCGGCAGGCCTGTGTTTCTTCGGCATTACCTGTTCTGACTCCTTGAGGGCTCATTCGACTAGGGATGTTGGAGCCTCCTGGGCTGTTCGTGGTGGTGTTTCGGTTGAGCAGCTGTATAGAGCGGCAGCTTGGCCTTCCGTGCATACTTTCACCAAGTTTTACTGTTTTCATACCTTTGGTTTGGAGACTGCCTCTGTTGGGCATCCAATTTTGCAGAAGGCTATGCCATCTGTTTCTCCCTCCTCTATTTAGCTTGCTTTGGGAAATCTCATCAGTAAGTGCACAGCGTCCCCCAGATGGATGAAAGAGAAATAGGGATTTTTGTTTACTTACCGTAAAATCTCTTTCTCTGATTCCATCTGGGGGATGCTGCGATCCCTCCCATATTTTTGTCTGGTTTATTGGTTGTTTTCTGTTCTGCTTCTTCCAGCTTTGCTAAACGTTAACTGAGGTAATCTGCTGGTCAGACAGGAGATGGGAGGGGTTAGAGGGGGGAGGAGTTAGTTTTTATAGGTTCTGGGCCAAACTCCCTTCCCACACACTCTTAACCCATCAGTAAGTGTGCAGCGTCCCCAGATGTAATCGGAGAAAGAGACTTTATGGTAAGTAAACAAAAATCCCTATGTTCTGTCTCTCTGTACACTCGTAAGTTGTAGAAGCATCTCATGAGAGCAGAGGATGAGGTGCACCTTACAGCAGGCGTTGTTGTAGCTTCTCAGTGTATACACTGAGCGTCATTATATAGCTTTAAGCCACTTAGAACTATTTTCACTATATTGTCTTGTCCCGCAAACAAGCAGCTTGTGGAATACCACCAAAATAAGGTTTATATTAGGCACTTTAATGCATTTGAATAGCCACATATATCTATCATCAATGTGCTCATTAGTGTATACACTGAGAAGCACCTGCTTTTAGTGATCACAGGCACAGCCCTGTATTAACAACAATCAGAACTGTTAATTACTGTGTTCTAAACATTTTATAATGTTTAATAAGGTGTCTTCATTAGGGGATAAAGTGTTGCACTGAGGATTAGTGATTACATACTCAACAGTAGCGCATTTAGTACTCGGTGTAACCCTTATTCCGGTAACTGTCACAGGAAACGCTTGTTTGGGGGACGAGGCAGCATACTGAAAATGATTACAAGTGGCTATTAATACCGTATAACAACACTTATTACTGCATACAGGGGTCATTCCGACCTGATCGGTCATGTGCGTTTTCGCACAGCAGCCGATCAGATCGGAAATGCGCATGCGCCGGCGCTGCAATGCGCCAGCGCATGCCAGATGGGCGTCGGACCTCTATGATCGCCTCAGGCAGAGGCGGTCCCTGGGCGGGGGGTGGAACGGCGGCGTTTGGCCGCCGTTTCGTGGGCGCGGTCCGGCCAACACAGGCGTGGCCAGACCATGCGGGGGACGGGCCGTAGCGGCTGCGTGACGTCTCACTCAACCGCTGCGGGCCGGGGAGCGACGAGTAGCTCCCGGCCAGCACGCTAAAGCTGCGCTGGCCGGGAGCTACTCCGAAAGTGCAAAAGCATCGCAGCTGGGCGAAACTTTTGCACTTCTGCTGGGGGGGAACCGGCAGTGACATGCAGGGCGGGATAGCCCTGTGCTGGGCGTCCCCCCGCATGTCTATGATCACGATCGTAGCTGTGCTAAATTTAGCACAGCTACGATCAACTCGGAATGACCCCCATAGTCAGATCATATTGGGACGTGTGAGAAGTCTCTTAACAGTCTGACAGTGCACCATACAGCTGCCTGCACTCTCTAAGAGATACACCAAGCTGTTACCTCTGTAGCAGCACCTTCTCTAATACCCAAGTTTTTCTTTTTAGTTAAAGTAACAGAGAGAACAGTATACACATTAATACACAGTGCTATTGACCAGTTGAACATTATTAATAATCTGTCAACTCACTAAAGACTACCCACATGGGGGACGGAGTTATTTAGTATTAGTATGAATTGTATAATATCAATAATAAGTACATATTAATTATTACACGGACATGTGATGCAATCATTTACAACTCACAGATAAGCAGAGTGCATATTTGACATTACAGATAAGTTAATTGAATGTGAGAAACAGATTTGTCTGACAGACAACAAGCTAGCGTTACTCTGCAATAAGCCACAATGTTGCAATAAATTACAAATGTAGCAATGGTTACAGATACATGTAACTTTAATGAATTACAGTGAACTGTAAGATAGTTCTATTTTATAATCTTCACTCTTTTGTCTGTGTATCTATGAAGGAATTACATGGGTAACAAGGTGATAATACATTAACATGTATAACCCCAATATATAAAGGAATATTCTCCCTTTACAATTATCTTCCATAGTAATTTTATCTTAATTTAATTCATAAAAAATAAGTAGACTATAATCATAGATTTGGAAGTTTATTCATGTAACCTAGCTATTTTAAATGCACACAATTGTGTGACAGGTGACGTGGAACACAGCTTTTTCTTTTAATCGCAGAAATTTCTTTTTCACTACTAGTCTATTAATCTTTAACGATACTCGCTGAATATTTTTTTAATAAATCTAATAAAGGTAATGTTTTAAAAAGACAAAATTGCACCCATTATACCTACTTTTTCTTTGGATGTTTTGTTTGATTTAGAAAAATATAGGTTTGGTGTAGCACCACCAGAAATTAATTTTTGATATCTAATCCATTAACACTTAGGGGTGTATTCAATTGCTGTCGGAAAGACGGCAGCTTCTGAAGATTTCGGTCGGAAGGTGTTCCGACCTATTCAGTATGGGCTGTTTTTTTTCTGACAAGTCGGGAATTCCCGACTTGTCAGAAAACACGTGGATTGGCTGAATAGCGGCCGATCCGAGTGCTTCTGTCGGAAATGGGGCCAAATCCGACAGGTTTTGGCCCCGTTTCCGACAATCTCAATCCGACTTTAAAAAAAAGTTGAGGTGAGGAGACAGGGGAGCTTTGCGGTGGGCTATGGGGAGCGGGGCATGCAGGTACCTTAAGACGGGCGTCCCCCGGCCAGGCACCTCTCTCCCTGCAGCGCTCCCCGGCCGGCACTGGGCGGCTCCCTCCAGCAGCTCCCTGTGATCTTATACACGGGGAGTTGCTGACAGGAGCTGCACAGTCGCCGGCCAAATCCGACATTCGGATTAGGCTCAAATCCGACAGTTGGAATTTTGTTTGGACCGAGCGCTTGTGTGTGCAGGTGTATAGTGTTTAGAAGATTTATGTTAAACAGAGAGCAAAAATTATATATATTAAAAAATAAAAATAGAAATAAGAAATAATAATAAAAATAAAAAATTTAAATAAAAATAAGGGAAGGGAGAAGGGAGGGAGAGGGGAAGTGCAATGTTTACAGCTCCTTTGGGAATGATTGTGGAGCTTGTGGACACTTGGGTGAGAGGGAACAGTCTGTTTATTTGCGGTAAAAAACTATCCCTAACTTACCCTATTTTCCAATACAAGTGTGGCTGGAGGCTCTGATGTCTGTGACTGCAATTGGGTTGCGGATGGCGTCTCCTGCCTATGCCGTGACTCACGTCCTCCTCCTCCTGGCCGCACTGTGGCCGCTGCTCCGTCCGTCAAACCGGAAGTTCGGATGTTTACTTCCGGTATTCAGGTGCTGGCGGCGGCGGACTTCGTGTCCTTGGTGGTTGCTTCGTTTTTCTTGTACTCCTTTTTTTCCCGACTTGTCAGAAAACACGTGGATTGGCTGAATAGCGGCCGATCCGAGTGCTTCTGTCGGAAATGGGGCCAAATCCGACAGGTTTTGGCCCCGTTTCCGACAATCTCAATCCGACTTTAAAAAAAAGTTGAGGTGAGGAGACAGGGGAGCTTTGCGGTGGGCTATGGGGAGCGGGGCATGCAGGTACCTTAAGACGGGCGTCCCCCGGCCAGGCACCTCTCTCCCTGCAGCGCTCCCCGGCCGGCACTGGGCGGCTCCCTCCAGCAGCTCCCTGTGATCTCATACACGGGGAGTTGCTGACAGGAGCTGCACAGTCGCCGGCCAAATCCGACATTCGGATTAGGCTCAAATCCGACAGTTGGATTTGGCCTCTCAATTGAATAGGGCTTGTCGGACCCATTCCGACAAATGCATGTCGGAATGGATCCGACTCCTATTGAATATACAGTACCCCTTATTATTCCTCTCATAAAATAAGATTTTTGTCTTGTGTGACTCACTCCTCTCTCTCTCTCTCTCTCTCTCTCTCTCTCTCTCTCTCTCTCTCTTTTTGTTGTTACATGTCGCAGTAAGTGCAGACTTTTGTTCTGATGTGGAAAACAGTTTTTATATTGCGTGACAGGTTTATTTACATTCTATGAAGTGTTGAATATTTACAGATTTTTTTTTATCCCTTCTGAAAGGACATTAATCTCTTGCACCTACAGACACTTAGGATGCATTTTGCACCTTCCCTTTGTAAAGCATATTTGTAAGAACACTTTGACCAATGCAATAAAAGCTGTAAACACAAAGAGGATACAGTAATAAAGGCCTCATGATTAATTAAAAGCCTGAGCAGTAGTGAAAAAAACAAAACCCCGAAAAGGTGAATTACGAGGGGTGTGCAATAAGTTTCTAAATACACAAAAAGTAATCTATTTACAAACAAAATGAACATTACATTTTTTCAAAGTATTCGCCAGAGGTGTCTATGCAAAGTTTCATGCAATCAAACCACTCGGTGAAGCAACTGGACCAGTCTGAAGAAGTCTACTACATGCTGCATGAAGGGCTCCACTGCAGCTTCCGGTCACTCAAAATGAATCCCACGCATCTTGCGCTTGATTTGTGGGAACACGAAGAAGTCACAAGGTGCTGGATTGTAAGTGTACAGCGGATTACAAAGCTCCTGGATGTGCTCATTGGCCATATAGTCCACCACTGTCCTGGACTTATGGGCAGATGCATTGTCGTGATAGTGAAAGGCACCGCAAGCATGAGTTCTTGTGGCATGGAAATGGCTTCCAGCACTTACGGCAGGCATTGGTTGGTGTACTAGTCCCCAGTGACGGTGCACTGCGAGTGGTACGGTAGCTACATGACCAGACTTGGCTACAAAAACAGCCACCATCTGCTTGGCCACGCTGCGCTCACGTCAGAACTTTTGTGGTGACGAACCACCAACTGGGGTCCACTGGGCCGACTGTTTTGGTTTTGGGGTCAAAACTGCAGACTCAAGATTCATTGCCACTGATTTTCTCCCAGACAGAGTTTGAGCGATCGCCATTAAACCTGGCCAGCATGTTGTGGCACCAATCACCAGAGCATCTTTCTGCTCTCAAGATAACTGATAAGGCACCCAGCGTGTAGAAACCTTGCTCAGGTCAAGTTTTTCGTTGAGTACGATTCTGTGCCTTGACATTTCACAAGAACTTTAGTCAGAGATTACAGTTCACAACCAGACAGATTGTGTCTATTCTACGTTTGCACTGCATAACCGGAATCTTATTGCACACCCCTTGTTAATTTATCATTATATATCGCCAGCATATTCTGCAGCACAGATGGGTGCGGTGTTTCTATAGATGTACAATTGCAAAATGCTTGGCGGACAACTAAGCACACTTGCTCACCTAGAGGAGCATTACAGTCCTGCAGTTTATGCTCTTTGTAAATAAACCTTACATGTTTTCCAATTAAATATGGAATGAGTGGTCTTGGTGCATCACACTTTTGGAAATCATACCCAGCATTTACTATAGGGATGAATGTGGTACAGGTGTCCAAACTGTGTAACAAACATAAATTCTGGTGCACGGGAGTTTGGCGTGTCATGTGGTGGGTAATTACATTTCTCTATCGTCCTAGTGGATGCTGGGGTTCCTGAAAGGACCATGGGGAATAGCGGCTCCGCAGGAGACAGGGCACAAAAAGTAAAGCTTTACGATCAGGTGGTGTGTACTGGCTCCTCCCCCTATGACCCTCCTCCAAGCCTCAGTTAGATTTTTGTGCCCGGCCGAGAAGGGTGCAATCTAGGTGGCTCTCCTAAAGAGCTGCTTAGGAAAGTTTAGCTTAGGTTTTTTATTTTACAGTGAGTCCTGCTGGCAACAGGATCACTGCAACGAGGGACTTAGGGGAGAAGAAGTGAACTCACCTGCGTGCAGGATGGATTGGCTTCTTGGCTACTGGACATCAGCTCCAGAGGGACGATCACAGGTACAGCCTGGATGGTCACCGGAGCCTTGCCGCCGGCCCCCTTGCAGATGCTGAAGTAAGAAGAGGTCCAGAATCGGCGGCAGAAGACTCCTCAGTCTTCTAAAGGTAGCGCACAGCACTGCAGCTGTGCGCCATTTTCCTCTCAGCACACTTCACACGGCAGTCACTGAGGGTGCAGGGCGCTGGGAGGGGGGCGCCCTGGGAGGCAAATGAAAACCTATTTTGGCTAAAAATACCTCACATATAGCCTCCGGAGGCTATATGGAGATAATTAACCCCTGCCAGAATCCGTTAAGAGCGGGAGACGAGGCCGCCGAAAAAGGGGCGGGGCCTATCTCCTCAGCACACAGCGCCATTTTCCCTCACAGAAAGGCTGGAGGGAAGGCTCCCAGGCTCTCCCCTGCACTGCACTACAGAAACAGGGTTAAAACAGAGAGGGGGGGCACTAAATTGGCGTTAGAAATATATAATAAAGATGCTATAAGGGAAAACACTTATATAAGGTTGTCCCTATATAATTATAGCGTTTTTGGTGTGTGCTGGCAAACTCTCCCTCTGTCTCTCCAAAGGGCTAGTGGGTCCTGTCCTCTATCAGAGCATTCCCTGTGTGTGTGCTGTGTGTCGGTACGTGTGTGTCGACATGTATGAGGACGATGTTGGTGAGGAGGCGGAGCAATTGCCTGTAATGGTGATGTCACTCTCTAGGGAGTCGACACCGCAATGGATGGCTTATTTAGGGAATTACGTGATAATGTCAACACGCTGCAAGGTCGGTTGACGACATGAGACGGCCGACAAACAATTAGTACCGGTCCAGACGTCTCAAAAACACCGTCAGGGGTTTTAAAACGCCCGTTTACTTTAGTCGGTCGACACAGACACAGACAGGGACACTGAATCCAGTGTCGACGGTGAATAAACAAACGTATTCCTTATTAGGGCCACACGTTAAAGGCAATGAAGGAGGTGTTACATATTTCTGATACTACAAGTACCACAAAAGAGGGTATTATGTGGGATGTGAAAAAACTACCGTAGTTTTTCCTGAATCAGATAAATTAAATGAAGTGTGTGATGATGCGTGGGTTCCCCCCGATAGAAAATTAGGGGCGGTATACCCTTTCCCGCCAGAAGTTAGGGCGCTTTGGGAAACACCCCTTAGGGTGGCTAAGGCGCTCACACGCTTATCAAAACAAGTGGCGGTACCGTCTATAGATAGGGCCGTCCTCAAGGACCAGCTGACAGGAGGCTGGAAAAATATCATAAAAAGTATATACACACATACTGGTGTTATACTGCGACCAGCGATCGCCTCAGCCTGGATGTGCAGAGCTGGGGTGGCTTGGTCGGATTCCCTGACTAAAAATATTGATACCCTTGACAGGGACAGTATTTTATTGACTATAGAGCATTTAAAGGATGCATTTCTATATATGCGAGATGCACAGAGGGATATTTGCACTCTGGCATCAAGAGTAAATGCGATGTCCATATCTGCCAGAAGATGTTATGGACACGACAGTGGTCAGGTGATGCAGATTCCAAACGGCACAAAGGTGTATTGCCGTATAAAGGAAGAGGAGTTATTTGGGGTCGGTCCATCGGACCTGGTGGCCACGGCAACTGCTGGAAAATCCACCGTTTTTACCCTAAGTCACATCTCTGCAGAAAAAGACACCGTCTTTTCAGCCTCAGTCTTTTCGTCCCTATAAGATCATATCTGCCCAGGGATAGAGGAAAGGGAAGAAGACTGCAGCAGGCAGCCCATTCCCAGGAACAGAAGCGTTCCACCGCTTCTGACAAGTTCTCAGCATGGCGCTGAGACCGTACAGGACCCCTGGATCCTACAAGTAGTATCCCAGGGGTACAGATTGGAATGTCGAGACGTTTCCCCTTCGCAGGCTCCTGAAGTCTGCTTTACCAAGGTCTCCCTCCGAAAAGGAGGCAGTATGGGAAAAAATTCACAAGCTGTATTCCCAGCAGGTGATAATTAAATTACCTCTCCTACTACAAGAAAAGGGGTATTATTCCACACTATATTGTGGTACTGAAGCCAGAAGGCTAGGTGAGACTTATTCTAAAAAATTTTTGAACACTTACAAAGGTTCAAATCAAGATGGAGTCACTCAGAGCAGTGATAACGAACCAGGAAGAAGGGGACTATATAGTGTCCCGGGACATCAGGGATGCTTACCTCTATGTCCCAAATTTGCCCTTCTCACTAAGGGTACCTCAGGTTCGTGGTGCAGAACTGTCACTATCAGTTTCAGACGCTGCCGTTTGGATTGTCCACGGCACCCCGGGTCTTTACCAAGGTAATGGCCGAAATGATGATTCTTCTTCGAAGAAAAGGCGTCTTAATTATCCCTTACTTGGACGATCTCCTGATAAGGGCATAGTCCAGGGAACAGTTGGAGGTCGGAGTAGCACTATCTCGGATACTGCTACAACAGCACGGGTGGATTCTAAATATTCCAAAATCGCAGCTGATCCCGACGACACGTCTGCTGTGCCTAGGGATGATTCTGGACACAGTCCAGAAAAAGGTGTTTCTCCCGGAAGAGAAAGCCAGGGAGTTATACGAGCTAGTCAGGAACCTCCTAAAAACAGTGCATCATTGCACAAGGGTCCTGGTAAAAATGGTGGCTTCCTACGAAGCAATTCCATTCGGCAGATTTCACGCAAGAACTTTTCAGTGGGATCTGCTGGACAAATGGTCCGGATCGCATCTTCAGATGCATCAGCGGATAACCCTATATCCAAGGACAAGGGTGTCTCTCCTGTGGTGGTTATAGAGTGCTCATCTTCTAGAGGGCCGCAGATTCGGCATTCAGGATTGGATGCTGGTGACCACGGAGCCCAGCCAGAGAGGCTGGGGAGCAGTCACACAAGGAAAAAATTTCCAGGGAGTGTGATCAAGTCTGGAGACTTTTCTCCACATAAATATACTGGAGCTAAGGGTAAATTTATAATGCTCTAAGCTTAGCAAGACCTCTGCTTCAAGGTCAGCCGGTATTGATCCAGTGGGAAAAACATCACGGCAGTCGCCCACGTAAACAGACAGGGCGACACAAGAAGCAGGAGGGCAATGGCAAAAACTGCAAGGACTTTTCGCTGGGCGGAAAATCATGTGATAGCACTGTCAGCAGTGTTTCATCCCGGGAATGGAAACTGGGAAGCAGACTTCCTCAGCAGGCACGACCTCCACCCGGGAGAGTGGAAACTTCATCGGGAAGTTTTTTCCACATGATTGTAAACCGTTGGGAAATACCAAAGGTGGACATGATGGCGTCCCGTCTGAACAAAAAACGGGACAGGTATTGCGCCAGGTCAAGAGACCCTCAGGCAATAGCTGTGGACGTTATGGTAACACCGTGGGTGTACCAGTCGGTGTATGTGTTCCCTCCTCTGCTTCTCATACCTAAGGTGCTGAGAATTATAAGACGTAGAGGAGTAAGAACTATACTCATGGCTCCGGATTGGCCAAGAAGGACTTGGTACCCGGAACTTCAAGAGATGCTTACAGAGGTCTTATGGCCTCTGCTGCTAAGAAGGGATTTGCTTCAGCAAGTACCATGTCTGTTCCAAGACTTACCACAGCTGCGTTTGTCGGCATGGCGGTGGAACGCCGGATCCTAAGGGAAAAAGGCATTCCGGAAGAGGTCATTCCTACCCTGGTCAAAGCCAGAAAGGAGGTGACCGCACAACATTATCACCACATGTGGCGAAAATATGTTGCGTGGTGTGAGGCCAGGATGGCCCCACAAAGAAATTTCAACTCGGTCGTTTCCTGCATTTCCTGCAAACAGGAGTGTCTATGGGCCGCAAATTGGGGTCCATTAAGGTTCAAATTTCGGCCCTGTCGATTTTCTTCCAGAAAGAATTGGCTTCAGTTCCTGAAGTCCAGAAGTTTGTCAAGGGAGTATTGCATATACAACCCCCTTTTGTGCCTCCAGTGGCGCTGTGGGATCTCAACGTAGTTCTGGGATTCCTCAAATCACATTGGTTTAAAACCAGTCAAATCTGTGGATTTGAAGCATCTCACATGAAAAGTGACCATGCTCTTGGCCCTGGCCTGGACCAGGCGAGTGTCAAATTGGTGGTTTTTTCTCAAAAAAGCCCATTTCTGTTTGTCCATTCGGACAGGGCAGAGCTGCGGACTCGTCCCCAGTTCTCTCCCTAAGGTGGTGTCAGTGTTTCACCTGAACCAGCTTATTGTGGTGCCTTGCACCTACTAGGGACTTGGAGGACTCCAAGTTGCTAGATGTTGTCAGGGCCCTGAAAATATGTTCCAGGACGGCTGGAGTCAGGAAAACTGACTTGCTGTTATCCTGTATGCACCCAACAAACTGGGTGCTCTTGCTTCTAAGCAGACTATTGCTAGTTGGATGTGTAATACAATTCAGCTTGCACATTCTGTGGCAGGCCTGCCACAGCCAAAATATGTAAATGCCCATTCCACAAGGAAGGTGGGCTCATCTTGGGCGGCTGCCCGAGGGGTCTCGGCTTTACAACTTTGCCGAGCGGTTATTTAGTCAGGGGCAAACACGTTTGTAAAATCCTACAAATTTGATACCCTGGCTAAGGAGGACCTGGAGTTCTCTCATTCGGTGCTGCAGAGTCATCCGCACTCTCCCGCCCGTTTGGGAGCTTTGGTATTATCCCCATGGTCCTTTCAGGAACCCCAGCATCCACTAGGACGATAGAGAAAATAAGAATTTACTTACCGATAATTCTATTTCTCGGAGTCCGTAGTGGATGCTGGGCGCCCATCCCAAGTGCGGATTGTCTGCAATACTTGTACATAGTTACAAAAATCGGGTTATTATTGTTGTGAGCCATCTTTTCAGAGGCTCCGCTGTTATCATACTGTTAACTGGGTTCAGATCACAGGTTGTACAGTGTGATTGGTGTGGCTGGTATGAGTCTTACCCGGGATTCAAAATCCTTCCTTATTGTGTACGCTCGTCCGGGCACAGTACCTAACTGAGGCTTGGAGGAGGGTCATAGGGGGAGGAGCCAGTACACACCACCTGATCGTAAAGCTTTACTTTTTGTGCCCTGTCTCCTGCGGAGCCGCTATTCCCCATGGTCCTTTCAGGAACCCCAGCATCCACTACGGACTCCGAGAAATAGAATTATCGGTAAGTAAATTCTTATTTTAGCATTTGCTGGGAGGTCTGCTGTAGCGATTGATAATGTACCAGGGAAGGAGTGAGTTACAGGAGGGAGAGTTATATCAAGTGATTTGACCATTTTTATTACAATGGTAATGTCATTGTGTATGACTAATTGAGAGTGCTGTATAGAGATTGTATAGGGTATAATGCAGTATTTCTGGATTGGGTTATAATGTGTCTGTAGAGGATTTATGCAGTGTCAAGAAATGTATTATAATGGGTGTAGATATAGGGTGTTAGTTGCAAAGAACTGTATTATAAGGTGGTTTGTCTGGTGTGCGTAAGGGATTTGGTGCAATGTCTGTGGAATGTTATATTGGGACACAATTATCAAGGGCTGTTGTTTAGGGGACCTGGACGATCCTAGAACAGACTGTATGGAAGACCTCTGCGTCTTGTCTTGTACTGTTGTACAGTGTGTGCTTCTAATGTCTGCATAGTCTCCTTTAAGAAACATTTCTTTATTTACTTACAAAACTAAGTTTTCATATCCAGCTTGTGAACATTTTATTACTAATACATTATGTTATTATGATGTTTGCACTCATGGGGAAGGAAGTGTAGTTTTTGTGAATGGAGAAATGGAATCACACCAAGAAGAAAATTGCTGACATTTTATGTTTTACTTTTGCATCTCTATGACTTCTAAAAGTATAGCAGATTAAATAACAACATTGTGACCTAAGTGCAGGAACACTTTGTAGCAGTCCATAACAATTCTAGACAAAGATGAAAGCTTTTACCAGTAACAACGTGTATTTAACTTTGTTTTCCACAATTCGATATCCTATTAACCACATTAAATCCATTGTTACAGTCCTGCTGCAAGGCTTACGAATACACTGGCTACATAATGGAAAAAGAACAGGCATATAAAGATGCAGCCAGCAACTATGAAATGGCCTGGAAGTTAGGAAACAGGACAAATCCCACTGTTGGTAAGAGAAGAAAATTACATCATGGGCAATGCTTATATTCTTTATATATTCTTTGGGAAACGCATTGAGCTAATGACTTACAAAGTAGGTGTAGAAGGGGGCCCAAGCTTTGTACTCTAGACCACCAACAGATGTAGTGTACTATGATTACTCCTGTTAGCTGAAGCAGGAACACAACATATCCCCACCAGTGAGCAGCATGTTTAAAGGGAGAGAACAGCTAAAAGATGTTTAAATACTATTTTCTACAATTAGCACCGTCAGCCCTGGGGTCTGCTCTGTGCAGCAATTGTCACTTGGGCCCACTGGTTAGTCTTATGGTCCTGGCCTGAAGCTGGAGGTGCGAGCTGGAGATCCAAAGAGAAGCCAAGAGGGCGGTCATTGTGACTTCTTGTTGGTTCTCCTGCTCACACCTCCATTTTTTAGCAACTTTAAGAGATGGACCAAAAGCTAACAGCAGAAAATTTTCAAATGTAATTAAAAAATAGTCCTGTTTTTCACATTAACTTTTTGCATTTATTAGATATATATAAATCTGGACAGAATTACAGTATAATCACATCATTAACAAATGAAAACGGAAATGGAAGGGTCTGGATAAAGAAGAGAAAACACTCGCAGTGTTCGTTTTTTTATTAAAAAGAATAAGATTAGCACTCCTATTATATGAGCGGTCCTCTCTGCATATGTCTTCTATAGTTTTATGTCTTCTTTCCGTCACACTAGGCACATGCACAGATTAAGTATTTTCAACAGGTTCAGTAGACCTTTATGCTGATGTGATTCAGAGTAATCTTTGGTCACATGATCTGTAAGTTGCAAGTGATAGCTCATATGCAATAATGGGATGCAGTTAACCCGGCGGACAAAATACCGATGCTGGAATCCCGATTTGCGGCCAGAATACCGACGTCAAAATGCTGACAGGTGTAAGATTCCTGGCGTCAAAATACTAATGCCTAGAATCCTGAATGTCCTCTCAGCGGGGGAGGTTAGGTTTAGGCATTAGAAAAGGTGTTAGAATGTAGGGACGGAAGTTAGGGTTAGGTACCGGGGAGGGAGGGTTAGGTTTAGGCATTAGAAGGGGGGTTGGGGTTAGGCACCAAGCGGGGAGTGTTAGTTTTAGGCAGCGGGGAAGGGAGGGTTAGGGTTAGGCACCCCTGGGGAGGGTTGGGGTTAGGCACTCACAAATGGAGGGTTAGGGTTAAGGTAGGGGACAGGGGAAGTTTAGGGTATTAACTGCAGGGCTGTCTGGATTTTAATGGCCAGGATGCCGATGTCTGTATTCTGACCATCAGTATCTTGTCCATCGGGATTACATATTACCTGTTGGTTTTGGCCCCGTTTTCGACACAAGCACGCGGATCGGCAGCTATTCCGCCGATCCACGTGCTTTTCGACAAGTCAAATTCCTCGACATAGGCGTGCGCACGGGGGGTGCCTGGTGCGCACAGGCACCCCCTAATGTTAGGCACCCCTCACACGCCACGCCTGCTGCAGCAGCACAGTGGTGATCGCCGCGGCCCACCACCGAGCCCAGCTTGCTACTCATTCCCTTCTCCGCTGCGGCCGCCGCCAGGGCAGGACAATATAGAAAGAATATAGGAAGAACAGAGACTGCAGCTGGTGCGTGTTGCGAGCCGGGAGGATGTTTTGACATGATGTCAGTCCTCCCTGTGCGGCCGCCGGCCAGTAGAGTATACTGAATGGAAGCGCGCGGCTCAGCTTCTTAGTTCTTACTGTATATTAACATATGTTTCTATGTTAATATACAGTAAGAACTAAGAAGCTGAGCCGCGCGCTTCCATTCAGTATACTCTTCTGTCCGGCGGCCGCACAGGGAGGACTGACGTCATGTCAAAACATAATCCTGGCTCGCAACACACACCAGCTGCAGTCTATCTTCTTCCGGCCATGGTCTCCTCCCGCACCGCGCTCTCAGGACTCTAGAGGACACATTCAGCAGAGACTAACTGAGAAAGTAAGTCACTGCTCACAGTGCTGCAGGGGAAAGAGAGGGGAAAAGGCCAGCCAGGGGTAATAAAATCTGTATATACTTCCAGTACATCCATGAAGGGACTTTAGTTACCCCCCAAAAAATGAGATCTGTGGGTGCACTCAAGAAAAGAAAAGAATGGTTACATGTGTATATTCTATACCGTGTGGCATTATGTGAATTTGGCTCATACCGTGTTGCGTAATGTACATTTGGCTCAGTCATACCGTGTGGTGTAATGTGAATCTGGCTCATACCGTGTAATGTAATGTGATTTTGGCTCATACCATGTGGCGTAATGTGAATTTCTGCTCATATCGTGTGGTGTAATGTTAATTTGGATCATACTGTGTGGCGTAATGTGAATTTGGCTGTTCGGCTCATGTCGTGTGGCGTAATGTGAATTTGGCTCATACTGTGTGGCGTAATGTGAATTTGGCTCATACTGTGTGGCGTAATGTGAATTTGGCTGTTCGGCTCATATCGTGTGGCGTAATGTGAATTTGGCTCATACTGTGTGGCGTAATGTGAATTTGGCTCATACTGTGTGGCGTAATGCGAATTTGGCTCATACCGTGTAATGTAATGTGATTTTGGCTCATACCACGTGGCGTAATGTGAATTTCTGCTCATATCGTGTGGCGTAATGTTAATTTGGATCATACTGTGTGGCGTAATGTGAATTTGGCTCATACTGTGTGGCGTAATGTGAATTTGGCTGTTCGGCTCATATCGTGTGGCGTAATGTGAATTTGGCTCATACTGTGTGGCATAATGTGAATTTGGCTCATACTGTGTGGCGTAATGTGAATTTGGCTGTTCGGCTCATATCGTGTGGCGTAATGTGAATTTGGCTCATACTGTCTGGAGTAATGTGAATTTGGCTCATACTGTGTGGCGTAATGTGAATTTGGCTTATACCGTGTGGCGTAATGTGAATTTTGGCTCATACTGTATAGCGTAATGTGAATAAGGCACACTACTGTCAGTAGTTTGTGATCATGGGGACATGTGTGACAAATGCTGGTGTCCTGCAGGCGAGGGGTCTGATGGCACATGTGTATATTTTAAACTCTACTTGTGTTATATTAAAACCTCAAACCTTTGGCCCCCTAAATCTCCTGTACTTTTCAGAATGGCCCACTCAAAATTAGGGTGTAGGTTTAAGGGGTGGGGTGTGTGTGTGGGGAGGGGGTTGAGTCTATTATTCCCTCGTGGAAAGGAACAGAATGTGACATCAGCTGAGGGTGGAATTTCTCTTCTGCCCTTACAGCATGTTAATGTTTTTTCAAATCTCCCTTTGTGGTAGAGCATTTTGTTTTATTTATGCTGCATTGTACCTTTGCGGGCTTGCTTTGCTTGCCACACTTCGGGCCCTGTGTCTCGCTTTGCTCGCAATAGGTTACTATTCCAAATAGTTGGTGACATTGACTCAGTGCATTATGGTAAAGGTCCTCTCCACGAAGGGAATCTAGATGCTACCGTGGGGATGGGAAGGGGGTAGAGGGGAATGCTTATGCACCTAGGCCCACCACGCTCTAGTTCTGCCACTTGGTCAGGGATTGGTTGGGGAAGGGTAAGCAGCGATAAGGTGCAGCCTCAGCTAGGACTCAGGGTTATGCTGTGGCAGACAGTCAGTACCAGCCAGTGGTCACACCATTGTGTTTCATTTTATTTCTCCGGGATGTATTATATCTACTTTATTATTAGGAACTAGGGAGAAATTAGATTAAGCCATGTGATTTTACTGAGAGAATGTAAAATAGTGCTAGACATGTCCCTGGGCGGTGCTAGACACGCTTATAGGGGGTTCTAGACATGCCCAAAAGGTGGTACAAGACACGCCCCTCCTGTGGTGCACCCCCTATTAAAATTAGCTGTGCACGCCTATGTTCCTCGACTTGTCGAATCATTTGGGGTTAGATTGAATAGGTCGAAACCCCTTCCGACCTAAAAAAGTCGAAAACTGCAGTCTTTTCAACAGACGGCAGCTTTCGACTTCACTTGAATATACCCCATAATATAGCTACTGTTAAAGAGAAATGTGTTGCTGTGGATTCAGGTTTGTTCTGATTAGTCAAGTTGTGCACATGGCTTGTTGAAGTGCAGCCATGAAACATCGCTCTACATGCTGTGACAACCTCCCATAATATAAACAGTATTATTAGTAGTAGTAGTAGTAGTATTCCTTATAATGGAAAAAAATGGCACTTGATCTATTTTAGTGTATTGCCCTCTGCAGCCAGTACATTCCAGTTATTTACTTGTATTAGGTAATGTTCCTATATTTGGATCCTTCCACCTGTTGGTGCTGTGGATGGTTATATAACTGATGAATCGCATGGTCTTATTTATTTCTTAAGGGCCCTACACACTGATAGATCCACCGCCGAGCTGCCCGACGGCAGATATGGCCGACGGGCGACCCGGCGGCGGGGGGGCAGTGACAGGGACTTCACTCGGCTGCATAGAAGTGCAGGCAAATATGGACGAGATCATCCATATTGGCCTGCATGCACAGGCGACGGGGAACCAGCGATGAACGAGCGCGGGGCCGCGCATCGTTCATCGCTGGTGCCTCCACACTCAAAGATATGAACGGGATCTCATTCATTAATGAACGAGATCGTTCATATCTTTGAGTATTATCGCCCAGTGTGTAGGGCCTATTAATCTATCAGTTATGTTCTTACATGGATGCTCTCTAGTAAATACATTGTTTCTTTAGGATAACACTATGATTCAGTGGAGGCTCTGTTTTCAAGACCTAAATTATCTTTTTAAAACCACTTAACTGGCATGGTCAGATCACATGAGACCGCACTGCCCCCGCTGTGTCCCCCAGTTTTTGACAAGGAAATTCGCTCTGCATTCTATAATATTTAAATATGTGTAAAAATAAATTTTTAACTATATTAAAAATAATTTTTTTTAAATATACAAATATATGAACGTTTTTAAAGGGAAAAATCATAAGTTAAGTGGTTAATGCCAAATCGGAAACAGTAATGGTTGTACCTAAACATGAATCGTTACTCTTAAGCTAGAAGTGCCATGTTAATTTGCAATGTTAATTTGCAGAATACTTTATTTATTTATTTATTTATTTTCAGGGTATAAACTGGCTTTTAACTACCTGAAGGCCAAGAGATATGTTGATGCAATTGATGTGTGTCATAAGGTAAGAGCATGTTTAACCATTAACCTTCAAACTCATTGCTGATAGGTGCTGCATAATTCAGGACAGTAAATTTGTTAATCACTGAAGAGTGATCGTAAAATTTATTAAAAAGCTTCCATTTTCAACCAGTCGAAAAAAAATGCACTTTTCGCCCGCTTTTAGGTCAAATTTACATTCGACCTATTCACTGCCCGTACCGTTTTTTCGGCCGGCAATGGTGAAAACCAAGTGTATTGGTGAATTTGCCGCTGATACATCTGTTTTGGTGAATTTGCAGGGGTTTTCTCCCATTTTTTTGGTGCAATTTTCACCCATGCCGATTTGACAAAAAAACAAGTGAAATGGCGTGAGCGAAAATGGATTTTAAAAAAAATGGACGAAAATGCCCGCAATTGAATACCCTGTTTCAAATTAGTGCAGTTTTTTCGACCGGTCCAAAAAACAGCACTTAATAGAATACCCCCCTATGTCCAATATATGTATAATTATTATTCACACTTTTATTTTTTAATGTTCCAAATATATTTAAGGCATTGCTATTAAGTTACCCCGACAAAATATAACTTGAAAAAAATTAACATGCCATATGCTGTAACACAACTGGTAACAACACGACTATTTCCTGTTTGTTTTTTAATCCCATGCATTTATTTTGCACTGTTGCGTTTACAATCAGCATAAAACAGGAACTTTGTTGCATTACATTTATTTCGGTGACTGTCACCAATGTGTGTCGTCTCTGAACTGAAATTCAGCTGTCGGCAACGTAAAACATCTGAAATAAACTGCAGACCAGTGGATGGCAGCAAATTACAAGTGATAGGGAAGAAACTGGAGGTTAGAAATCCCTGCCCTATGTCTAACCAAGCAATTATATGCTAATCGTTACCTTCACAATGCTAATCTAGTAATGCTGGGCTGGTGTAACAAACATTTCTCTAACGTCCTAGTGGATGCTGGGGACTCCGTAAGGACCATGGGGAATAGACGGGCTCCGCAGGAGACAGGGCACTTTAAGAAAGAATTTGGATACTGGTGTGCACTGGCTCCTCCCTCTATGTCCCTCCTCTAGACCTCAGTTTGAATCTGTGCCCGGACGAGCTGGGTGCACCTTAGTGAGCTCCCCTGAGCTTGCTAAATAGAAAGTATTTTGTTAGGATTTTTTATTTTCAGAGAGATCTGCTGGCAACAGACTCTCTGCTACGTGGGACTGAGGGGAGAGAAGCAGCCCTACTAACTGCGGATAGGTCATGCTTCTTAGGCTACTGGACACCATTAGCTCCAGAGGGATCGAACACAGGAACCGCGCCGCCGTCCCCCTCGCAGAGCCAGAAGCCGGCGTGAGAAGCAAGAAGACGTCAAAAGCGGCGGCAGAAGACTCCAGTCTTCATATGAGGTAGTGCACAGCACTGCAGCTGTGCGCCATTGCTCCCACATTAAACCCATACACTCCGGTCACTGTAGGGTGCAGGGGGGGGCACCCTGGGCAGCAATTGAGAACCTCTTGGCAGAAAGCAGCATATATACAGTTGGGCACTGTATATATGCATGAGCCCCCGCCATTATTTTACACAAAATCGCGGGACAGAAGCCCGCCGCTGAGGGGTCGGGGCTTCTTCCTCAGCACTCACCAGCGCCATTTTCTCTCCACAGCTCCGCTGAGAGGAAGCTCCCCAGGCTCTCCCCTGCAGATTCACGGTAGAAAGAGGGTAAAAAGAGAGGGGGGGCACATAAATTTAGCGCAAAATCAGTATATACAGCAGCTACTGGGTAAACACTAAGTTACTGTGTAATTCCTGGGTCATATAGCGCTGGGGTGTGTGCTGGCATACTCTCTCTGTCTCTCCAAAAGGCCTTGTGGGGGTTCTGTCCTCAAATAGAGCATCCCCTGTGTGTGTGGTGTGTCGGTACGCTTGTGTCGACATGTTTGACGAGGAAGGCTATGTGGAAGCAGAGCAGGTACAAATGAATGTGGGATCGCCGCCGACGGCGCCGACACCCGTTTGGATGGATATGTGGAAGGTTTTAAATGATAATGTTACTTCCTTGCATAAAAGGTTGGATAAAGCTGAAGCCTTGGGACAGTCAGGGTCTCAACCCATGCCTGATCCTACAGCGCAGAGGCCGTAAGGGGTCTCAGAAGCGCCCACTATCCCAAATTGTTGACACAGATATCGACACGGATTCTGACTCCAGTGTCGATGGCGATGATGCAAAGTTGTAGCCTAAAATGGCTAAAGCCATCCGCTACATGATTATAGCAATGAAGGATGTATTGCACATCTCAGAGGAAAACCCAGTCCCTGACCAGAGGGTTTATATGTTTGGGGAAAAAAGGCATGAGGTGACCTTTCCCCCTTCACATGAGTTATGTGAAAAAGCTTGGGAATCTCCAGATAGAAAAATGCAGATTTCCAAACGGTTGCTTATGGCGTATCCTTTCCCGTCAGCGGACAGGTTACACTGGGAATCCTCCCCTAGGGTAGACAAAGCTTTGACACGCTTATCTAAGAAGGTAGCCCTGCCGTCACAGGATACGGCCACCCTAAAAGATCCTGCGGATAGAAAGCAGGAAGGTATCCTGAAGTCCGTTTATACACATTCAGGTACCATACTAAGGCCGGTAATTGCGTCGGCCTGGATGTGTAGTGCTGTAGCAGCATGGACAGATACTTTATCTTAGGAACTTGATACCTTGGACAAGGATACTATATTACTGACCCTGGGGCATATAAAAGACGCTGTCCTATATATGAGAGATGCCCAGAGAGACATTAGCCTACTGGGCTCTAGAATAAATGCAATGTCGATTTCTGCCAGAAGGGTCCTGTGGACTCTGCAATGGACAGGTGATGCCGACTCAAAAAGGCACATGGAGGGTTTTACCTTATAAGGGTGAGGAATTGTTTGGGGACGGTCTCTCGGACCTAGTTTCCACAGCTACGGCTGGGAAGTCAAATTTTTTGCCATATATCCCCTCACAGCCTAAGAAAGCACCATATTACCAAATACAGTCCTTTCGTTCACAAAGAGGCAAGAAAGTCCGAGGTGCGTCCTTTCTTGCCAGAGGCAGGGGTAGAGGAAAGAAGCTGCACAATACAGCTAGTTCCCAGGAACAGAAGTCCTCCCCGGCTTCCACTAAATCCACCGCATGACGCTGGGGCTCCACAGGTGGAGCCAGGATCGGTGGGGGTGCGTCTCCGAAATTTCAGCCACCAGTGGGTTCGCTCACGGGTGGATCACTGGGCTATACAGATTGTGTTTCAGGGATACAAGCTGGAATTCGAAGTGATGCCCCGCACCGTTACCTCAAATCGGCCCTGCCAGCTTCCCCCATAAAGCGGGAAATAGTGTTAGCGGCAATTCACAAATTATATCTCCAGCAGGTGGTGGTAAGGGTTCCCCTCCTTCAACAGGGAAGGGGTTACTATTCCACAATGTTTGTGGTACCGAAACCGGACGGTTTGGTCAGACCCATATTGAATTTAAAATCCCGGAACATTTACTTGAAAAGGTTCAAGTTCAAGATGGAATCGCTCAGAGCGGTCATTGCAAGCCTGGAAGAGGGGGATTTTATGGTGTCTCTGGACATAAAGGATGCTTACCTGCATGTCCCCATTTATCCACCTCATCAGGAGTACCTCAGATTGTGGTACAGGACTGTCATTACCAATTCCAGACGTTGCCGTTTGGTCTGTCCACGGCACCGAGAATATTTACCAAGGTAATGGCAGAAATGATGGTGCTTCTGCGAAAGCAAGGAGTCACAATTATCCCATACTTGGACGATCTCCTCATAAAGGCGAGGTCCAGAGAGCAGTTGCTGATCAGCGTAGCACACTCTCGGGAAGTGTTGCAACAGCACGGCTGGATTCTGAATATTCCAAAGTCGCAGCTGATTCCTACGACGCGTCTGCCCTTCCTGGGCATGATTCTGGACACAGACCAGAAGAAGGTTTTTCTCCCGGCGGAGAAGGCTCAGGAGCTCGTGACTCTGGTCAGAGACCTCTTTAAAACCAAAACAGGTGTCGGTGCATCAATGCACGCGAGTCCTGGGAAAGATGGTGGCGTCATACGAAGCCATTCCCTTCGGCAGGTTCCATGTGAGGACCTTTCAGTGGGATCTGTTGGACAAGTGGTCCGGATCGCATCTTCAGATGCAGCGGCTGATCACCCTATCCCCCAGGGCCAGGGTGTCTCTTCTGTGGTGGCTGCAGAGTGCTCACCTTCTCGAGGGTCGCAGGTTCGGCATTCAGGACTGGGTCCTGGTGACCACGGATGCAAGCCTCCGAGGGTGGGGGGCATTCACACAGGGAAGAAATTTCCAGGGTCTGTGGTCAAGTCAGGAGACTTGTCTGCACATCAATATCCTGGAACTAAGGGCCATATACAACGCCCTAAGTAAAGTGGAGCCTCTGCTTCGCAACCAACCGGTGCTGATTCAGTCAGACAACATCACCGCAGTGGCTCATGTAAACCGCCAAGGCGGCACAAGGAGCAGGTTGGCGATGGCTGAAGCCACCAGAATTCTTCGCTGGGCGGAGAATCACGTAAAAGCACTGTCAGCAGTGTTCATTCCGGGAGTGGACAACTGGGAAGCAGACTTCCTCAGCAGGCACGACCTCCACCTGGGAGAGTGGGGACTTCATCAGGAAGTCTTCACACAGATTACAAGTCGTTGGGAACGGCCACAGGTGGACATGATGGCATCCCGCCTCAACAAAAAGCTACAAATGTATTGCGCCAGGTCAAGAGACCCTCAGGCGATAGCTGTGGACGCACTAGTGATACCGTGGGTGTTCCAGTCGGTTTATGTGTTTCCTCCTCTTCCTCTCATACCCAAGGTGCTGAGAATCGTAAGAAAAAGAGGAGTGAGAACAATACTCATTGTTCCGGATTGGCCAAGAAAACTTGGTATCCGGAACTGCAAGAAATGCTCACAGAGGACCCATGGCCTCTGCCTCTCAGACAGGATCTATTGCAACAGGGGCCCTGTCTGTTCCAAGACTTACCGTGGCTGCGTTTGACGGCATGGCGGTTGAACGCCGGATCCTAGCAGAAAAAGGTATTCCGGATGAGGTTATTCCTACGCTAATAAAGGCTAGGAAGGACGTGACGGCTAAACATTATCACCGTATATGGCGAAAATATGTTGCTTGGTGTGAGGCCAGGAATGCCCCTACAGAGGAATTCCAGCTGGGCCGTTTCCTTCACTTCCTACAGTCGGGAGTGACTTTGGGCTTAAAATTAGGGTCCATTAAGGTCCAGATTTCAGCCCTATCCATTTTCTTTCAAAAGGAACTGGCTTCTCTTCCTGAAGTTCAGACGTTTGTAAAGGGAGTGCTGCATATTCAGCCCCCTTTTGTGCCACCAGTGGCACCTTGGGATCTTAACGTGGTGTTGAGTTTCCTGAAATCACACTGGTTTGAGCCATTTAAAACCGTGGAGTTAAAATATCTCACGTGGAAGGTGGTCATGCTATTGGCCTTAGCTTCGGCTAGGCGTGTGTCAGAATTGGCGGCTTTGTCACATAAAAGCCCCTATCTGGTTTTCCATATGGACAGGGCAGAATTACGGACTCGTCCGCAATTTCTGCCAAAAGTGGTGTCATCTTTTCATTTGAACCAACCTATTGTGGTGCCTGCGGCTACTCGTGACTTGGAGGATGCCAAGTTACTAGATATAGTCAGGGCTTTGAAGGTTTATGTAGCCAGAACGTCTGGAGTCAGGAAAACTGAGTCGCTGTTTATTCTGTATGCATCCAACAAGCTGGGTGCTCCTGCTTCAAAGCAAACTATTGCTCGCTGGATCTGTAACACGATTCAGCAGGCTCATTCTGCGGCTGGATTGCCGCCTCCAAAATCAGTAAAAGCCCATTCCACAAGGAAGGTGGGCTCTTCTTGGGCGGCTGCCCGAGGGGTCTCGGCATTACAGCTTTGCCGAGCAGCTACTTGGTCGGGTTCAAACACTTTCTTTTTCATCCACTAGGGGTCACTGGAGTACTCTAGGGATATGGACGGTTCCACAGGAACTAGGCACTGAATAAGTTAAAATTTGAGACTACTTCTCCCCTCCATATCCCCGAGTACCTCAGTGTTTTTTCGGTGCTCACCGAGAAACTAGGCCTGTGGAGTTTCTCCACAGTTATTGGATTTATTTTTGATTTTTCAATGTTCCACATCCCTTCCCCCCTTCCAGAAAGGCGAGGGTTCGGGATAGTGGAAGCTGCTGAAGCAGCTGTGGGTGTCGGACCTCTCTAAAAAGAGCTCCCGGGCAGGTCTAAAACCTGCAGTAAAGGCTGGACGGAACTTATAGAGAAGCCCCGTCATAGCCCTCACCACAGGGTCCAGGTATGTTGAACGGGGCGGTCAGCTTACGCTGCCGCCCCGCTGTGTGGGATACTGTGTGTGTGTGTGTGGCGCCGGCCGCTGCCTTCAGCCGCCCGCCGCCGTTTCCAGCGCCGCTGTCTATGCTGTGTCCCCCGCTGCTCTGAGCCGCGCCGGCCACGTTGATTTATGCACAGGCCGCTCCACGGCTCTATGCAGCGCGCTCCCCGGCCCTCGATGCCGCTTCCGGCTCCCTCTCCACCATAGCCCGGCTCCGTGTATAGAGAACGATACACGGAGCACGGGGAGGGGGGGGGGGGGGGGGGGGGGGGGGGGGGGGCACACAAATGAGAGTTTTTGTAAAAGGCAGGCTCCATAGCCTAGTGAGTAACTTTGATGCCACAGTGATGTTCCCTGCACACAGAAATGTCAGGGTCACTGGATAAAATCTCATGATTCAACTCTTGTTGATAAAAGAAAGTGTGTTTACTGGAATACAGCAGCGCTGCATATGTATTACAATAGGCTATTAAGTCTTTGTTAAACAGGGTACATGCTGCTCATATATGTGCAGGTTTGAATGCAACATAGTATGTTTATTAAATCTGCTTACATAATTATAAGTCTGCATATTTAACCATTTTTCCTGTTGTTTTTCCAGAATTTCCTGTATTACATCTCTCCTCCATTGAAGGCGCAGGGGTGTTAAGGGGAATTTGGAATCAGGCATATTGCTCGCTCAAGTTGTTTTTTGTATTGTCTGTAATGAGTAAGACACCAGCAAAGACTATTATTCTTATAACTGTTTATAATGATATTATCCCAAAGACTGCAAATCTGAATCATGGCTGTGGTCAGCCAAATACTGGCTTTGTTCACTGTTGTAAAGTAAGATATGTTATACAATTGGTCAGCACATGGTGATTATAAAACAGTATCTGTGGAGCACTGCAAGCATTGTGAGTTCAGGCTCACCTGCAGCAGCTTTGCTTAATTCACATAGCCACACCACAATTGGATACGCCCGATCTCATCTGATCTTGGAAGCTGAGCAGTGTTGGGCCTGGTTACCCACCTGGGAATACAAGGTGCTGTAGGTACTTTTAAATCTACAGCCACACCACACTGGATACGGGACCCATTAACTAAGCTGCGGTTAAGCAGCAGACATCTCAGGGTTTTTTTAAGCCTGTGAGTGGTCACATTTAGTTTTCAGACTTCTTAAAATTATTATACCTCTGAATCAGGATATATCTGGATATATGTATATGGGTATATAATATATATGTGTATGTGTGAGTATGTGTGAATATACATTGTTATGTGTATGTGTGTGTGTATGTATGTATATATATATATATTTCTCTATCGTCCTAGTGGATGCTGGGGTTCCTGAAAGGACCATGGGGAATAGCGGCTCCGCAGGAGACAGGGCACAAAAAGTAAAGCTTTAGGATCAGGTGGTGTGCACTGGCTCCTCCCCCTATGACCCTCCTCCAAGCCTCAGTTAGATTTTTGTGCCCGGCCGAGAAGGGTGCAATCTAGGTGGCTCTCCTAAAGAGCTGCTTAGAAAAGTTTAGCTTAGGTTTTTTATTTTACAGTGAGTCCTGCTGGCAACAGGATCACTGCAACGAGGGACTTAGGGGAGAAGAAGTGAACTCACCTGCGTGCAGGATGGATTGGCTTCTTTGGCTACTGGACATTAGCTCCAGAGGGACGATCACAGGTACAGCCTGGATGGTCACCGGAGCCTCGCCGCCGGCCCCCTTGCAGATGCTGAAACAAGAAGAAGGTCCAGAATCGGCGACATGAAGACTCCTCAGTCTTCTTAAGGTAGCGCACAGCACTGCAGCTGTGCGCCATTTCCTCTCAGCACACTTCACACGGCAGTCACTGAGGGTGCAGGGCGCTGGGAGGGGGGCGCCCTGGGAGGCAATGAAAACCTATTTTTGGCTAAAAATACCTCACATATAGCCTCCGGGGGCTATATGGAGATATTTAACCCCTGCCAGAATCCGTTAAGAGCGGGAGACGAGGCCGCCGAAAAAGGGGCGGGGCCTATCTCCTCAGCACACAGCGCCATTTTCCCTCACAGAAAGGCTGGAGGGAAGGCTCCCAGGCTCTCCCCTGCACTGCACTACAGAAACAGGGTTAAAACAGAGAGGGGGGGCACTAATTTGGCGTTAGAAATATATAAAAAAGATGCTATAAGGGAAAACACTTATATAAGGTTGTCCCTATATAATTATAGCGTTTTTGGTGTGTGCTGGCAAACTCTCCCTCTGTCTCTCCAAAGGGCTAGTAGGTCCTGTCCTCTATCAGAGCATTCCCTGTGTGTGTGCTGTGTGTCGGTACGTGTGTGTCGACATGTATGAGGACGATGTTGGTGAGGAGGCGGAGCAATTGCTGTAATGGTGATGTCACTCTCTAGGGAGTCGACACCGGAATGGATGGCTTATTTAGGGAATTACGTGATAATGTCAACACGCGCCAAGGTCGGTTGACGACATGAGACGGCCGACAAACAATTAGTACCGGTCCAGACGTCTCAAAAACACTGTCAGGGGTTTTAAAACGCCCGTTTACTTTAGTCGGTCGACACAGACACAGACAGGGACACTGAATCCAGTGTCGACGGTGAATAAACAAACGTATTCCTTATTAGGGCCACACGTTAAGGGCAATGAAGGAGGTGTTACATATTTCTGATACTACAAGTACCACAAAAGAGGGTATTATGTGGGATGTGAAAAAACTACCGTAGTTTTTCCTGAATCAGATAAATTAAATGAAGTGTGTGATGATGCGTGGGTTCCCCCCGATAGAAAATATGGGCGGTATACCCTTTCCCGCCAGAAGTTAGGGCGCGTTGGGAAACACCCCTTAGGGTGGATAAGGCGCTCACACGCTTATCAGAACAAGTGGCGGTACCGTCTATAGATAGGGCCGTCCTCAAGGAGCCAGCTGACAGGAGGCTGGAAAATATCATAAAAAGTATATACACACATACTGGTGTTATACTGCGACCAGCGATCGCCTCAGCCTGGATGTGCAGAGCTGGGGTGGCTTGGTCGGATTCCCTGACTAAAAATATTGATACCCTTGACAGGGACAGTATTTTATTGACTATAGAGCATTTAAAGGATGCATTTCTATATATGCGAGATGCACAGAGGGATATTTGCACTCTGGCATCAAGAGTAAGTGCGATGTCCATATCTGCCAGAAGATGTTTATGGACACGACAGTGGTCAGGTGATGCAGATTCCAAACGGCACAAAGGTGTATTGCCGTATAAAGGAAGAGGAGTTATTTGGGGTCGGTCCATCGGACCTGGTGGCCACGGCAACTGCTGGAAAATCCACCGTTTTTACCCTAAGTCACATCTCTGCAGAAAAAGACACCGTCTTTTCAGCTTCAGTCCTTTCGTCCCTATAAGAGTCATATCTGCCCAGGGATAGAGGAAAGGGAAGAAGACTGCAGCAGGCAGCCCATTCCCAGGAACAGAAGCGTTCCACCGCTTCTGACAAGCTCTCAGCATGACGCTGAGACCGTACAGGACCCCTGGATCCTACAAGTAGTATCCCAGGGGTACAGATTGGAATGTCGAGACGTTTCCCCTGCGCAGGCTCCTGAAGTCTGCTTTACCAAGGTCTCCCTCCGACAAGGAGGCAGTATGGGAAACAATTCACGAGCTGTATTCCCAGCAGGTGATAATTAAATTACCCCTCCTACAACAAGAAAAGGGGTATTATTCCACACTATATTGTGGTACTGAAGCCAGAAGGCTAGGTGAGACCTATTCTAAATCTAAAAAAATTTGAACACTTACAAAGGTTCAAATCAAGATGGAGTCACTCAGAGCAGTGATAACGAACCGGGAAGAAGGGGACTATATGGTGTCCCGAGACATCAGGGATGCTTACCTCCATGTCCCAAATTTGCCCTTATCACTAAGGGTACCTCAGGTTCGTGGTACAGAACTGTCGCTATCAGTTTCAGACGCTGCCGTTTGGAGTGTCCACGGCACCCCGGGTCTTTACCAAGGTAATGGCCGAAATGATGGTTCTTCTTCGAAGAAAAGGCGTCTTAATTATCCCTTACTTGGACGATCTCCTGATAAGGGCAAAGTCCAGGGAACAGTTGGAGGTCGGAGTAGCACTATCTCGGATACTGTTACAACAGCAGGGGTGGATTCTAAATATTCCAAAATCGCAGCTGATCCCGACAACAAGTCTCCTGTGCTTAGGGATGATTCTGGACACAGTCCAGAAAAAGGTGTTTCTCCCGGAAGAGAAAGCCAGGGAGTTATCCGAGCTAGTCAGGAACCTCCTAAAATCAGTGCATCATTGCACAAGGGCCATGGTAAAAAAATGGTGACTTCCTTCGAAGCAATTCCAGTCGGCAGATTTCATGCAAGAACTTTTCAGTGGGATCTGCTGGACAAATGGTCCGGATCGCATCTTCAGATGCATCAGCGGATAACCCTATATCAAGGGTGTCTCTCCTGTGGTGGTTACAGAGTGCTCATCTTCTAGAGGGCCGCAGATTCGGCATTCTGTTTTGGATGTTGGTGACCACGGAGGCCAGCCCGAGAGGCTGGGGAGCAGTCACACAAGGAAAAAATTTCCAGGGAGTGTGATCAAGTCTGGAGACTTTTCTCCACATAAATATAGCTAAGGGTAAATTTATAATGCTCTAAGCTTAGCAAGACCTCTGCTTCAAGGTCAGCCGGTATTGATCCAGTGGGATAAAACATCACGGCAGTCGCCCACGTAAATAGACAGGGCGGCACAAGAAGCAGGAGGGCAGTGGCAAAAACTGCAAGGACTTTTCGCTGGGCGGAAAATCATGTGATAGCACTGTCAGCAGTGTTTCATTCCGGGAATGGAAACTGGGAAGCAGACTTCCTCAGTAGGCACGACCTCCGCCCGGCAGAGTGGGAACTTCATGGGGAAGTTTTCCACATGATTGTAAACCGTTGGGAATTACCAAAGGTGGACATGATGGCGTCCCGTCTGAACAAAAAACGGGACAGGTATTGCGCCAGGTTAAGAGACCCTCAGGCAATAGCTGTGGACGTTCTGGTAACACCGTGGGTGTACCAGTCGGTGTATGTGTTCCATCCTCTGCTTTTCATACCTAAGGTACTGAGAATTATAAGACGTAGAGGAGTAAGAACTATACTCATGGCTCCGGATTGGCCAAGAAGGACTTGGTACCCGGAACTTCAAGAGATGCTCACAGAGGACTTATGGCCTCTGCCGCTAAGAAGGGACTTGTTTCAGCAAGTACCATGTCTGTTCCAAGACTTACCGCAGCTGCGTTTGACGGCATGGCGGTGGAACGCCGGATCCTAAGGGAAAAGGCATTCAGGAAGAGGTCATTCCTACCCTGGTCAAAGCCAGAAAGGAGGTGACCGCACAACATTATCACCACATGTGGCGAAAATATGTTGCGTGGTGTGAGGCCAGGAAGGCCCCACGAAGAAATTTCAACTCGGTCGATTCCTGCATTTCCTGCAAACAGGAGTGTCTATGGGCCTCAAATTGGGGTCCATTAAGGTTCAAATTTCGGCCCTGTCGATTTTTCTTCCAGAAAGAATTGGCTTCAGCTCCTGAAGTCCAGAAGTTTGTCAAGGGAGTATTGCATATACAACCCCCTTTTGTGCCTCCAGTGGCACTGTGGGATCTCAACGTAGTTCTGGGATTCCTCAAAACACATTGGTTTAAAACCAGTCAAATCTGTGGATTTGAAGCATCTCACATGAAAAGTGAACATGCTCTTGGACCTGGCCTGGACCAGGCGAGTGTCAAATTGGTGGTTTTTTTCTCAAAAAAGCCCATATCTGTTTGTCCATTCGGACAGGGCAGAGCTGCGGACTCGTCCCCAGTTCTCTCCCTAAGGTGGTGTCAGTGTTTCACCTGAACCAGCTTATTGTGGTGTCTTGCGCCTACTAGGGACTTGGAGGACTCCAAGTTGCTAGATGTGGTCAGGGCCCTGAAAATATAGGTTCCAGGACGGCTGGAGTCAGGAAAACTGACTTGCTGTTATCCTGTATGCACCCAACAAACTGGGTGCTCTTGCTTCTAAGCAGACTTTTGCTAGTTGGATGTGTAATACAATTCAGCTTGCACATTCTGTGGCAGGCCTGCCACAGCCAAAATATGTAAATGCCCTTTCCACAAGGAAGGTGGGCTCATCTTGGGCGGCTGCCCGAGGAGTCTCGGCTTTACAACTTTGCCGAGCGGCTATTTAGTCAGGGGCAAACACGTTTGTAAAATCCTACAAATTTGATACCCTGGCTAAGGAGGACCTGGAGTTCTCTCATTCGGTGCTGCAGAGTCATCCGCACTCTCCCGCCCGTTTGGGAGCTTTGGTATAATCCCCATGGTCCTTTCAGGAACCCCAGCATCCACTAGGACGATAGAGAAAATAAGAATTTACTTACCGATAATTCTATTTCTCGGAGTCCGTAGTGGATGCTGGGCGCCCATCCCAAGTGCGGATTATCTGCATTACTTGTACATAGTTACAAAAATCGGGTTATTATTTGTTGTGAGCCATCTTTTCAGAGGCTCCGCTGTTATCATACTGTTAACTGGGTTCAGATCACAGGTTGTACAGTGTGATTGGTGTGGCTGGTATGAGTCTTACCCGGGATTCATAAATCCTTCCTTATTGTGTACGCTCGTCCGGGCACAGTATCCTAACTGAGGCTTGGAGGAGGGTCATAGGGGGAGGAGCCAGTGCACACCACCTGATCCTAAAGCTTTACTTTTTGTGCCCTGTCTCCTGCGGAGCCGCTATTCCCCATGGTCCTTTCAGGAACCCCAGCATCCACTACGGACTCCGAGAAATAGAATTATCGGTAAGTAAATTCTTATTATATATAATATGCTGACATTAAAAATCAATTTTTCAATAAGCAAGACTACAGTGACGCAGTTGGTCGGCACACAGTGCTTATTAAACAGTATCTGTTGCGCACTGCAAACATTGTGAGTTCAGGCCTCACCTCCCCAGATCCCCAGTGGCCTAATGGATAGGACTCTGCCCTTCTAAACCAGGGATTGTGGGTTCAGGTTCCATCTGGATTGCAAGTCACTACAGCAACCATTTCATCACCAGAGTTGATGTTTAAACAGCAGCTTTGCTTATTATTTTTACAGGTGGCTCTATAGCCAAGTGGTTCGGCTTCCCGCCCACAGTGAACTTTGTGATTACATGGACACTGGTTCAGATCCTGGTTTAACAGGTGTAATATATATATAAAAAAATAATAATAATAAAAAAAAAAAAAAACATGGTAGGACACCATTTTTAACATTACTTCCTGGTTCTTTGCAGGAGGTTGCTGCCCTACAATACTCAGCCTCTGGGGGATCGGGGGGTTGTTAGGAATTTAATTTATTAATTTATTAATTGTTTTTGACAGCATGTCTCTACAGGAAGATTCACTATTGCTGGTGACCACATGCACGGTAATGCAGGTTTATACACAGATTACTTCCGTGGTGTACTTACTGGTCGGGGTACATGATCACTAAGTCTAATGCATAATCAAACAAGCAGCTTCGCTGCAGAGTCGGTCACACAGTGTGTCGGACAAATACGACTGCACAGACAGACCCTTACCGGTCCTCTTTGGGGGGAAATGCGGGCGCATGTACTGCCTGAGGGGAAAAAAAAATACATTTTTTTTTACTGTTTTCAGCTAAATTGTTGCGGTCGATTCGCCGCCAGCCCTCATAGCACCAGGCCAGTACATTAGGTTCTCAGCGAAGGCTGAACAATTTCCAATGAGAGACAATTGCAATTATTGGGCGTTTAACTACCTATCGGAGTGTACCCTACACAGCAGTACGGCTGTTGCTTCGCCCTGCTTTGGTAAGGGTTTGAGGTAACAAGGCTGTAGTGGCAGGGCACTCCAGTTCAGGTTTGCCCTAAATAAAGACCACCTTACACTTCTTGCTGCCTACAGCTTCTGTGACGTTGGCAGTTGGTTCTTGCGTTTCAGCTTCGCTAGTGGCACACAACGTCCACTTTGGCTACGTTCCAGACGAGAATAGATCACAGACCAGGTGGGGGGGGTCACATTTAGTTTTCAGACTTCTTAAAATTATTATACCTCTGAATCAGGATATATCTGGATATATGTATATGGGTATATAATATATATGTGTATGTGTGAGTATGTGTGGGGCCTGTGAGTGGTCACATTTAGTTTTCAGACTTCTTAAAATTATTATACCTCTGAATCAGGATATATCTGGATATATGTATATGGGTATATAATATATATGTGTGAGTATGTGTGAATATATATTGTTATGTATATGTGTATGTGTGTGTGTGTGTGTATATATATATATATATATATATATATATATAATATGCTGACATTAAAAATCAATTTTTCAATAAGCAAGACTACAGTGACGCAGTTGGTCGGCACATAGTGCTTATTAAACAGTATCTGTTGCGCACTGCAAACATTGGCCCTCATTCCGAGTTGTTCGCTCGGAGTTTTTCATCGCATCGCAGTGAGAATTCTCTTAGTGCGCATGCGCAATGTTCGCACTGCGACTGCGCCAAGTAACTTTGCTATGAAGAAAGTAAGTTTACTCACGGCTTTTTCATCGCTCCGACGTTCGCATTGTGATTGACAGGAAATGGGTGTTACTGGGCGGATGCACGGCGTTTTAGGGGCGTGTGGCTGAAAACGCTACCGTTTCCGGAAAAAACGCAGGAGTGGCCGGGGAAACGGTGGGTGTGCCTGGGCGAACGCTGGGTGTGTTTATGACGTCAGCCAGGAACGAAAAGCACTGAACTGATCGCACAGGCAGAGTAAGTCTGAAGCTACTCAAAAACTGCTAACTCGTTTGTGATCGCAATATTGCGCATACATCGGTCGCACATTTAAGAAGCTAAGATTCACTCCCAGTAGGCGGCGGCTTAGCGTGTGTAACTCTGCTACATTCGCCTTGCGAGCGATCAACTCGGAATGAGGGCCCTTGTGAGTTCAGGCCTCACCTCCCCAGATCCCCAGTGGCCTAATGGATAGGACTCTGCCCTTCTAAACCAGGGATTGTGGGTTCAGGTTCCATCTGGATTGCAAGTCACTACAGCAACCATTTCATCACCAGAGTTGATGTTTAAACAGCAGCTTTGCTTATTATTTTTACAGGTGGCTCTATAGCCAAGTGGTTAGGCTTCCCGCCCACAGTGAACTTTGTGATTATATGGACACTGGTTCAGATCCTGGTTTAACAGGTGTAATATATATATAAAAAAAAAAAAAAAAAAAAAGAAAAGAAAACATGGTAGGACACCATTTTTAACATTACTTCCTGGTTCTTTGCAGGAGGTTGCTGCCCTACAATACTCAGCCTCTGGGGGATCGGGGGGTTGTTAGGAATTTAATTTATTAATTTATTAATTGTTTTTGACAGCATGTCTCTACAGGAAGATTCACTATTGCTGGTGACCACATGCACGGTAATGCAGGTTTATACACAGATTACTTCCGTGGTGTACTTACTGGTCGGGGTACATGATCACTAAGTCTAATGCATAATCAAACAAGCAGCTTCGCTGCAGAGTCGGTCACACAGTGTGTCGGACAAATACGACTGCACAGACAGACCCTTACCGGTCCTCTTTGGGGGGAAATGCGGGCGCATGTACTGCCTGAGGGGAAAAAAAAATACATTTTTTTTTACTGTTTTCAGCTAAATTGTTGCGGTCGATTCGCCGCCAGCCCTCATAGCACCAGGCCAGTACATTAGGTTCTCAGCGAAGGCTGAACAATTTCCAATGAGAGACAATTGCAATTATTGGGCGTTTAACTACCTATCGGAGTGTACCCTACACAGCAGTACGGCTGTTGCTTCGCCCTGCTTTGGTAAGGGTTTGAGGTAACAAGGCTGTAGTGGCAGGGCACTCCAGTTCAGGTTTGCCCTAAATAAAGACCACCTTACACTTCTTGCTGCCTACAGCTTCTGTGACGTTGGCAGTTGGTTCTTGCGTTTCAGCTTCGCTAGTGGCACACAACGTCCACTTTGGCTACGTTCCAGACGAGAATAGATCACAGACCAGGTGGGGGGGGTCACATTTAGTTTTCAGACTTCTTAAAATTATTATACCTCTGAATCAGGATATATCTGGATATATGTATATGGGTATATAATATATATGTGTATGTGTGAGTATGTGTGGGGCCTGTGAGTGGTCACATTTAGTTTTCAGACTTCTTAAAATTATTATACCTCTGAATCAGGATATATCTGGATATATGTATATGGGTATATAATATATATGTGTGAGTATGTGTGAATATACATTGTTATGTGTATGTGTGTGTGTGTGTGTGTGTGTGTATATATATATATATATATATATATATAATATGCTGACATTAAAAATCAATTTTTCAATAAGCAAGACTACAGTGACGCAGTTGGTCGGCACACAGTGCTTATTAAACAGTATCTGTTGCGCACTGAAACATTGTGAGTTCAGGCCTCACCTCCCCAGATCCCCAGTGGCCTAATGGATAGGACTCTGCCCTTCTAAACCAGGGATTGTGGGTTCAGGTTCCATCTGGATTGCAAGTCACTACAGCAACCATTTCATCACCAGAGTTGATGTTTAAACAGCAGCTTTGCTTATTATTTTTACAGGTGGCTCTATAGCCAAGTGGTTAGGCTTCCCGCCCACAGTGAACTTTGTGATTACATGGACACTGGTTCAGATCCTGGTTTAACAGGTGTAATATATATATAAAAAAAAAATAATAATAAATAAAAAAAAAAAAAAGAAAAGAAAACATGGTAGGACACCATTTTTAACATTACTTCCTGGTTCTTTGCAGGAGGTTGCTGCCCTACAATACTCAGCCTCTGGGGGATCGGGGGGTTGTTAGGAATTTAATTTATTAATTTATTAATTGTTTTTGACAGCATGTCTCTACAGGAAGATTCACTATTGCTGGTGACCACATGCACGGTAATGCAGGTTTATACACAGATTACTTCCGTGGTGTACTTACTGGTCGGGGTACATGATCACTAAGTCTAATGCATAATCAAACAAGCAGCTTCGCTGCAGAGTCGGTCACACAGTGTGTCGGACAAATACGACTGCACAGACAGACCCTTACCGGTCCTCTTTGGGGGGAAATGCGGGCGCATGTACTGCCTGAGGGGAAAAAAAAATACATTTTTTTTTACTGTTTTCAGCTAAATTGTTGCGGTCGATTCGCCGCCAGCCCTCATAGCACCAGGCCAGTACGTTAGGTTCTCAGCGAAGGCTGAACAATTTCCAATGAGAGACAATTGCAATTATTGGGCGTTTAACTACCTATCGGAGTGTACCCTACACAGCAGTACGGCTGTTGCTTCGCCCTGCTTTGGTAAGGGTTTGAGGTAACAAGGCTGTAGTGGCAGGGCACTCCAGTTCAGGTTTGCCCTAAATAAAGACCACCTTACACTTCTTGCTGCCTACAGCTTCTGTGACGTTGGCAGTTGGTTCTTGCGTTTCAGCTTCGCTAGTGGCACACAACGTCCACTTTGGCTACGTTCCAGTCGAGAATAGATCACAGACCAGGTGGGGGGGGGGGGGAATCTGTTTTCCTACCATTGTCTACGTGAATTCCTGAATGATTCCGTCTCATCTACTTCAATTCCTAGGTATGATTCTCGATACGGTAAATCAAAAAATGTACCTACCCGAACAGAAGTACAGGTCATTCGTCATCTGGTACAATTAGTGCTTAAGCCACGCACAGTCTCGGTTCATTTGTGCATTCGCCTATTAGACACAATGGTGGCGGCTTTCGAAGCGCTTCAGTTCGGAAGACTTCACTCACGTCCTTTTTAACTGGATGTGCTCGCACAATGGTCGGGCTCGCTTCTGCAGATTCACCGCAGGGTGAGGTTGTCTCCAAAGGCCAGAGTGTCGCTACTCTGGTGGCTCAACGTACAGAATCTAACCGCAGGGAAACGGTTCGGCGCCTGGAATTGGATAATTCTCACGGCGGACGCGAGTCTCAGAGGTTGGAGAGCTGTAGTTCAAAATTTTCAGCTCCAGGGTCTCTGGGTGGATCACGAAAGATTGCTGTCTATAAATGTCCTGGAACTCCGGGCAATTTACAATGCGCTACAACAAGCAGTGCACATGCTGCAGGCTCAGGCTGTTCAGGTGCAGTCAGACAACGCGACGGCGGTCACATACATCAACAAACAAGGAGGAATGAAAAGCCGCATGGCCATGCGGGAAGTAGCTCGAATCCTCAATTGGGCCGAGGTGATTTGGTCGGCAGTATTCATTCCGGGAGTGGACAACTGGGAGGCGGATTATCTCAGCTGTCGGGATTTTTTATCCAGGATGTGCATTAAATCCAGAAGTTTTTCACATGTTGGTCCAGAGGTGGGGTTACCCGCAAGTGGACCGGATGGCATCTCGCCACAAATATCAAACGCCCCAGTACGCATCCAGAACGAGAGATCCAAAGGCAGTGGCGGTGGATGCTCTCACAATCACGTGGCCATACAGTCTCGTGTATCTGTTCCACCGTTTTCCGCTGCTCCCTCTGTTGCTAAAACGGATCAAAAGAGAGTCCGCCACAGTCATACTAGTGGCGCCTCATTGGCCTAGGAGAGCTTGGTTTCGGATCTTCACGGTCTACTCGCGGACGTTCCTTGGCCGCTCCCACTGCGTCCGGACCTGTTACAACAGGGTCCGTTCTTTTTCTCCAATTTAGCGCGGCGGCGTTGACGGAGTGGCTGTTGAGACAGCCCTCTTAAAAAGAGAGGGCATTCCAGAATAGGTTATACCAACCATGTTACATGCTAGTAGCCAGTTACGGCAGCTCATTATTACAGAATTTGGTGTGCCTATATAGGTTGGTGTAAAGTTCGGAAGTTCCGACATCTTTTTTGTTATGTCTACAGATGGGGTTAGATGGAGGTCGGCGTTTATCCACACTAAAGGTGCAGATATCTGCGTTGTCAATTTATTTTCAAAGAAGATTGGCTCTATTGCCGTCGGTACACACCTTTATGCAGGGTGTCCTCAAAGTACAGCCTCCATTTCACTCCACTTACTGCGCCATGGGACTTGAATCTGGTTTAGATTGCTTATAGTCTTTTTATTTCGAACCCTTACAACAAGTGTATATTAAATTTCTCACTTGGGAAACAATTTCTCTCCTAGCCTTAGCTTCGGCAGGGCGGGTTTCAGATTTGGGTGCCTTGTCTTGCAAGCCACCGTATTTAGTGTTTCATAATGACAGAGCGGAACTTTGGACGAATTCCGCTTTCCTACCAAAAGTAGGGTCCTCTTTTCACATCAATCATCCAATAGTAGTTCCTGTGTTAACAGGAGATTCTGGAATTTTGGTTGGGGTACGCGCATTACGCGTTTATGTATTCCGAACGTCTACAGTTCCTAAGACGGATACGTTGTTATCCTCTATGATGCGGCCAAGATGGGTTGGCCACCTTCTAAGCAGACCTTATCCAGATGGATAAAACTGACCATACGTCAGGCTTACCTTCATGCTAGGTTAAAGCCGCCTACATCAGTAACAGCTCATTCCACATGTTCTCCGGGAATGTCATGGGCAGCTTGTCGTGGAATTCTACGACACAGCTTTTGCAGTGCGGCTACATGGTATTCAGTGCACATGTTTGTGCGCTTTTACAAGTTTGATACTTTTGCGGCATCAGCATCTAGCTTTGGCCGTCTAGTGTTACAGGTGCCAAACAGCTCTCCCGCCCAGGGGGGAAACTTTGGTACGTCCCTAGAGTACTCCAGTGACCCCTAGTGGATGAAAAAGAAAATAGGATTTTGGTACTTACCAGGTAAATCCTTTTCTTTGAATCCATAGGGGGCACTGGACGCCCACCCAGAGCAGTTTTCCTGGCTTGTGGTAAGTTCAGGGATCTTATGGTAACACACTCTCACCAACTGGTTCAAATTAGCAAGTTTATTGGGTTGGTGTCAACTGATAGTTGTCAGTAACGTTATGTGTCAACTTTATTGTTGTCCGTTTGTTATATGTAATTCTCCATTAACCTCTATAGCTCCTATTCGGCTCAGTAAAAAAACACTGAGGTACTCGGGGATATGGAGGGGAGAAGTAGTCTCAAATTTTAACTTATCAGTGCCTAGTTCCTGTGAAACCGTCCATATCCCTAGAGTACTCCAGTGCCCCCTATGGATTCAAAGAAAAGGATTTACCTGGTAAGTACCAAAATCCTATTTTTGCAAAGTTCTACAAGTTTGATACCCTGGCTGAGGAGGACCTTGTGTTTGCTCATTCGGTGCTGCAGAGTCATCCGCACTCTCCCGCCCGTTTGGGAGCTTTGGTATAATCCCCATGGTCCTTACGGAGTCCCCAGCATCCACTAGGACGTTAGAGAAAATAAGATTTTACTTACCGGTAAATCTATTTCTCGTAGTCCGTAGTGGATGCTGGGCGCCCGTCCCAAGTGCGGACTTCTTCTGCAATACTTGTATATAGTTATTGCTTAAATAAGGGTTATGTTATGGTTGCATCAGGGTTATCTGATGCTCTGTTGTTGTTCATACTGTTAACTGGGTAAGTTTATCACGAGTTATACGGTGTGATTGGTGTGGCTGGTATGAGTCTTACCCTGGATTCCAAAATCCTTTCCTTGTACTGTCAGCTCTTCCGGGCACAGTTTCCTTAACTGAGGTCTGGAGGAGGGACATAGAGTGAGGAGCCAGTGCACACCAGTATTCCTAATTCTTTCTTAAAGTGCCCTGTCTCCTGCGGAGCCCGTCTATTCCCCATGGTCCTTACGGAGTCCCCAGCATCCACTACGGACTACGAGAAATAGATTTACCGGTAAGTAAAATCTTATTTTTAAGTTGGGCCTTTGATGTTAGCAGGACAGGGAAAGTATGCAGATAGCGGGTATAGAGTAGATCCACTGCAGTAAGATGGTAGGAAAGCAATCCATTGTCACAGGCTCAGGCGGGTACTGTAGTCTGTAATAAGGTAGTAACATGACGAACCTAAGGACAGAACTTCGTGAAACTTTCTGTTTATTTTTTTACTTTGCAGCTGCAGCTTCTCATTTATTGGCTGCTCAGACATAAATCTACGCCACCTGGATTGTTATTAAATGTGAAAAAGCAGGCAAAAGTATAGCTGAAGCCGAGTCACAGGGACTGTAAGGAAAGGGGGATTTTTTGAGAAACCAAAAATCACGTTTTTGCAGTATGAAAACAGCATTCCTCCAGCAGTCACCATACTAAAGATGAAAGGAATGTCTTACCTTCTCAGAATACTAATGATGGCTTCAGCTTTTAATCAAAGAGAATAAGCTTACACAGGGAGACATATATTATTACTAAGCTTGCCTGTGTTTCAATTTTATTTTTCTAAACTGTTTTGTAAGTCATGTAACAGACTTGTTGGGGGAGATTGTGTGTTGTGGCTATTCTGCAGAGCAGTTCTTTCACCTGTAAGTGCAGGATTTGCTATGTAGCATCATTATGTTATGAAGCTCAATGTAGATTAGAAGCTAGTAGAGAGAGAAGAGAGTGAGTGTGTGTTTCATGGTCTTAAGTCGGGTGGTATAACCGCCGGTCAGCCATACTACACCCCTTAAGTCAACTATGATGGTGATGGGTTAAAATCCTGACTCACAGATAATACTTCAAACAAGGGCCTTGTCTAAAGCTGCCCATACACCTAAAGATTTATCGTCTATTCTGGCTGGTTGGAACGAAAATCTGGTAATGGATGAGAGCAAATGACAATTGACCATTTGCTCCGAAATGCCGGAAAACTGACAAAAACGGTCATTCAGACAAATTGGTTAAATCCATTTGATTTAACTAATTTGTCTGAACGGCCTTTTTTGTCAGTTCTCGTTCCAACCTGCCAGATCAGACAATAAATCTTTAGGTGTATGGGCAACGCAAGACATCCTTGGGCCACCACTGAAGTAGATCCTTAGCACCCTACAGTCTGGGCTCTTTCTACCTCAGTGAAAATTTCACTTACAGTTCAGGCCATAATAACAAATAATGGGGCAGATGTATTAACCTGGAGAAGGCATAAGGAAGTGATAAACCAGTGATATGTGCAAGGTGATAAAGGCACCAGCCAATCAGATCCCAACTGTTAATTTACATATTGGAGCTGATTGGCTGCTGCCTTTATCACCTTGCACATATCACTGGTTTATCATTTCCTTATACCTACTCCAGGTTAATACATCTGCCCCAATGTTTTCACCAAGTCCTATTGATGGATCTAATATCCTGTTATAAATAGCCAAGAACAAAAAAATCTGCAGTAGCCAGTGTCTGTTAGATGTATATAGATTTACAATAGTAAGGAAGAATTGAGAATTTAAGGTATTAGTTTATATTTTTATCAAAATATATCTTGCAGCCCACATTGCAAGCCCTAAAATTCTGCAACTCCTACACTGACAACATGTATCAAATAGCACTGAAGTTCAGTTTCAATAAAATGTACTCCCAGAGCTGTAACTAAAGGTACATCGCCTAGTGTTAACTCTCCCAAGCCGGGGCGGTCGGCGGCAGTGCGTACACACTCAGCGATATGAAAAAGATATCGCTCAGTGACGTCACACCGCAGCCAGGCCATGCATGCATTTTTTGGACGACAGTACAAATTGAGCTACATGCACGGCCAATAGCGAGGGTCGTTATGACCCGCGGGCCTCGCTCCGTGGCGGTGGCATACACAACGATAAAGTAAACAACAACGTTGTTTAATTTATCGCTAAATGTGTACCCACTTTAAGGGTGTGCGAGCCATACCGTTGCCCAGGGCGCAGAGGCTTGAGGCAACACCATTTATGTCCCGTGGCATCTGCTTTGGAACAGCACCCTGCAGCCAGTAGCGCAGCTGCAGAGCTACCCAAATCATCCAGAGAATACTCTGGACACGCAACCTGCAGCCTGTAGGGCCTACCTGGAGCATCCAAAGGGCTCCTAGATGCCTAGTCCCAGTTACGTGATTTTATATACTACCTTAATTTGGTTGCCTATTTCTGATTCTAATAAGGGATCGATTTTCAATAATTGGGTATTTTTACGGATAATTTTTCTTATTTGTGTAGCGTGTGTATTGTATTGTGTGACAAACACACAATTGTCTCTGAAAGTGCCCAGACTTTCAGTATGAGTTTCTTTTGTATATTTTGGGACTTTATTCTCCTCCAATAGAGTGGTTCTATTTCTACAGTCCACTTCATGGAGGGCATCCCGCAAAATGTAGTCAGGGTAACCTTGTTCTTGAAAGGCCAGATACAGTTTTTTTGCTTGTTCTTGGTATCTGGTTTTTCTTGAACAATTCCTTTTAAGCCTAAGGAACTGACTCTTAGGTATGTTGTTACGCCACGCTTGAAGATGGCTACTACTATACATGAGGAAGCCATTGGTATCGACAGTTTTAAAATAGGTCTCCGTATGTATGCAGTCATCAATAGACAGGAGCGCAATATCCAAGAAATTGATAGAATGGGGGTGAGAAGTATGAGTGAATTTTAATCCATAATTATTGTTATTGAGGTGCAAAATGAATGTGCTGATGGTTGTGTCATCCCCATCCCAAATAAAGAATAAGTCATCTATGTAACGGCCATAGAGGACCAGGTGCGCCCCGAGGTCCGCCCCCCAGATGAGCTCCTGTTCGAGCGCACCCATATATAGGTTAGCGTAACTCGGGGCGAACCTGGTCCCCATGGCCGTACCCCGTGTTTGTAAAAAATATTGTTGTGCAAACGTGAAGTAATTGTGCTCTAATATAAACTTTATGGACGCCACCAAAAAGGTTCTGAGGTGTTCGGAGACTGTTGTGTCTCTATCAAGTATATTGGAAATTGTTTTGATACCTTTATCATGTGGAATATTTGAGTATAAAGACTCTACATCACATGTGAGGAATTGGTAAGTATTTTTCCATCTGATGTTCTTAAGTAAATTCAAAAATTGAGTAGTGTCCTTAATATAGGATTTTAGTTGTGTTACATATCCCTGTAGGTGGGCATCCACAAAGTGTGACAGATTGGAAGTGATGGACCCAATCCCAGAAATAATGGGGCGCCCGGGAGGTGAGGTGAGGGTTTTGTGGATTTTGGGCAAATGATAATACACTGGTGTGATCGGATAAGGGGAAAAAAGAAATTGGTGTGTATCCCTGGATATTGCGCCTCTGTCTAGAGCTTCATCCAACAGCACTCCAAGTTCTTTTTGAAAGAGTGCTGTAGGATTATTGGGCAAGTAACTTCTCTCCCCCCGTCACTTACCCCCCACCCCCACCGCACCTCAGCGAAAATGTCTAATGTGTAGGGCCCACGAGTTTTTGAATTTGTATACATAGTGCTATAACGTAGCAGCCACAGCTTATTTCAGATAGAAGTTCCACTGTGCTTCATATATATATATAGACTCTCAGTCACAAATAATATATGGGAGGTAGTTACGTGACCGGCAGTCAGGAGACTGCCGGTCACAATCCCGACAACGGAATCCCGCCTCCTTACCCGACAATCGGCATGCCAACCATCAGGGACTATTCCCACTCTTGGGTTTTGCACTCGCCGCACCCTCCCCTGTTGGGCATCTAAAAGCAAGGTTCCCGGCGTCGGTAAGGTGACTGGCCGTCTCCTGGCCACCGGTCATACATACCTTACCCGTAATATACAAGTGTCACAGATCTAATTAATCAGCACAGTCCCCTGGTGCGTGCTAGTCAAATCACATTGCGAGTTAGATGTATTTTCAGCAAATAAAGATGACGCCGCTGTCGGAGTTGCACGGGACCTGGAAGATTACTCGGGCATGGAGTATTGAGGCTAGATGTATGAAGACACAGCTGTATTACCATTTGAAATTAAATACCAGCAGAATGTGTGATCTAAATATCTGATATCTGTGTGCGTTTAGTACAGCGGCATTGTCAACAGTACATATGCATATTGTTGTGTGTTTATTGTGTGCCTGTAATATCTCATAAATGGTGTACATTTTTATTACAAGTTCTTTCTTTAACAGGTCTTAGAACTTCACCCAAATTACCCAAAAATAAGAAAAGACATTCTTGACAAGTCAAGAGCTGCGTTAAGGACATGAAGAAACGTGGATTACTAAAATACAGGAATTTTCCAGTACAGGGTTCGTTAACAAGAAAGGCGAGATCCTGATAGGACTTACATGCGTATTGTTGCATTTGCCATGTGACAAAACATATCATGCCTCTGTCTATATAAAACCAGCTTCATTGTGTGCTACATTTACCATAACTTCCTGAGAAGCTATACAGTTATACTGTGGGAACAGCAGTTTTTATTTATTTGAAAAAAAAATATGTTTTTTTATAGTTGAAATTATATATAGAAGTCATGTTTTACTGGAGATGGCGAAAAGGTGCTCGCCCTAACCCTTACCCTGTGTGCACTTGCGTAAACCGCCAGACACTACATCAAACTCACCTCAGGTTCCTGTGGATTGAACAAGTATACCTGCACATAGAGGTTTAGTAACGTATTGTATATGCGGCAGCTGTAGCCGTGTATTGTTAAAAGTGGTTAAATAAATGGGCGTCAGGCCATCTTATAAATGAAAAGCGAGATATCTTTATTCTGACAGTCTTTTGTGTTGTCTTTTTTTCATCACCAGCACAAATCACTTATCGTCAGCAAGTTTTAGTTCACAGCAGAGAAACTTCACATCATAGTGCTGGTTCCCTCATTGCAACTCATGACTGTAGTAATCACCTGGTAATGTCACAGCTTGGTGTGCCTCTCTTGACCCAGGAGATAACTCTCTCCTAGTGGTAATGTGTTTTTCTCTCTACCACTCTCTGCTCCTGCTACACTGTGTCCAAGTTTTTCACAGGCTGACAATCCATATGTCTCTATTGACTCTGCCACAACTTCAGTTTGGGGACAGGTAAATGCAGAATGGAGGCTGATGGTGAGTGCCTCTCTGAGCCAGCCCCATGCTCACACTTCACAATGCAATTCAGTTCCAGCTTCTGTGGTATCACCAGCCTTCACCTCCCTGCTCTAGGAAGTGCCACGTATCATTTGAATCAGCAAAATCTGCTTGTGCATCTTATGTACATAGCGATGCAAATAAGACATATAAATGGGGGGGTATTCAATTGTTTGAAAAGTCATCTAATAGACAGGAAAAAACAGACACCCAACCGACTTTTCAAACAATTGAATTCCACCCATTTTCAGCATCAAGAGATGCCTGCGTTGGGCGTCTCTTGATGCCGAAAATGTGTCTTACAGAGCTGACAGATCCCGTGCAATTCATTCACGCCAGGCATCTCCCACTACGTGGAGTATTGAGGCAAGATGTATGAGGACACATCTTTGTGTGTATATACATATAGTATCTATATATATCGAATAGTGGTAAGAAACAGCCTTGAGTGTGATTAGTATTGAGTAATGTAAATAGTATGTACCAGATGGTGAATATTCTGCACTCATTTAGATTTCTTTTGTCCTTTCTCGGTCTCTCCCATTGATCCAGGTTACTTGGATGTAGTGTAGACCAGATATGGAGAAACAAATATAGAAAGCATAATACTGATGTATCAATACAGTGTTCTCATGCAAAGAAATTGTGAAGCGAGTGAAAAAAAATATATGTACTGTACATAAGTTCACCCAATGTGGAAAAAGCAGTCAGTTTGTGTATTATAAAGTAGCATATATCAAAATGCCCAGGGTATTAGGGTCTCTGTACCCCATTAGTTTTAAGGTATTTGTAGCTGATGGATTCACGCCAACTCTAATTTTCCACTTCAGAACAGCTCACTGATGAGGCATTCACGGTGATCCTGAAGACGGATATTAGTCTCAGTGGGAAAGATTTGAGTAATTTTCACAGATCCGCTGACTTCATGTTTGTCTTTCAGCACAGTGCTTGATGGCTCGGGATGGCCGAAATAGTGTCACTTACGGGCAGTCTGCACCTGGGCGGCTTCCCAGCATAAACATGCCAAACACGCAGATGCCTCCTAGCAGGTTGGATACGATATCCCAGCTGACGGGATGCCAGCCGTCAGGATCTCGACAGCGGCATCCCACCAGCCATAATACCGGCAGCGAGTCCCCTCGCGGGCTGGCTGCGCTCGCCACGCTTCGGGCCCGGTGGCGAGCTTAGCCTGCCACAGGTTCTATTCTCCCTTGGGTGGTGGTTATTATTTATCATGTAATGAGCTTGTAAGTTTGCATACTGCGTGGTTTGTCTTATTTTGAAATTTTTATGAGGGTCAGCTCCTATTTGTGGTAGCGCCAGTTTGTCCTCAGAGGTAAAATCTAATCAGCAAATATGATTGGTTATCATCAGCGACAGGGGCTGTCTGGCAACCTTTAGCCTGGGGGTCAGATGCAAGTAAGTGGCTCTGGCTTTTCTATCTGAGCATTACAATGGGAAATGAGATGTGTAAAAAAAAACAAAAAAAAACCAGTACACTTGATTTGTCTAAAGTGAATGTGGTTACAATAAACTAAATGAAAATGGTTACGTAAAAGACCTATAAACAAATACTTCACCTACAAACTCCATCTTACAAAAGAGACCATTCCAGTGTTACAATATAGAGACCATCCTAATAACCAGTATACACTACAGGGACCATGCTAGTGACCGGTATACAATACAGAGACCATCCTAGTGACTGGTATAGAATGCAGGGACCATCCTAATAACCAGTATACACTACAGGGACCATGCTAGTGACCAGTATACACTACAGGGACCATGCTAGTGACCGGTATACAATACAGAGACCATCCTAGTGACTGGTATAGAATGCAGGGACCATCCTAATAACCAGTATACACTACAGGGACTATGCTAGTGACCAGTATACACTACAGGGATCATGCTAGTGACCGGTATACAATACAGAGACCATCCTAGTGACTGGTATACAATATGGGGACCATCCTAGTGACCAGTATACACTACAGGGACCATTATAGTGATTATGATAACATTCTTATATGTAAATGCTGCTATTTTTTAACACACGCCTTCTGTGTTAACACCCCTCCTTAATCCATATCAGATTCTTGATACTAGACACCAACTACCCAACTATTTATTAGTGATCTCAGATTATTTTTAAACAGATTACAGGTTACAGCAAGACAAGTGTGTGAAATGCAGTAATATGTCACTACAGAACAGTTGACTGGGGAATTGCAGGGTAGGTAGCACATAAACAGGTTATCAGGTTAATTTTGTGCTAGAAAAATGGATTTAACTATTCTCACAACATATATGGCCCTTACAATTTACATGTCACATGTCAATCAAATAAATGATACTCCCAAACATGCTTCCATGTGTATTCAGACAATTCACCTGGTTTGCCAGTTCAGCGCCAGCTCTGCTCTTCTTTAAAAGGCAAGACAGGTCACCAGGAGCTGTAAATCCTGTATGAAGTTAGCACTGGAGTCAGAGGACCATTTGCTGACCTCAGGAGCAGATTTAGGGGCCAGGCCACCCCTAGGCACATTATTAGTTGCCACCACCTTCATCACGCCACTGCTCCTTTATGTCGAAGCCAGTCCTGATGCCTTCAAACTGCCAAAACAGTCCCAACCTCACCCCACCACCACCTCCCGCACCACAATTTTCAGCCCATTAGCCCACCACCATCCGTTGCAAAATAAAAGAATTGAAAAAAAAAAAAGGTTATAATTACAAAAAAAAAAAGAATAACCTGGCTTCACCAGCCTGCTGTACCGCCCCTAGGCACGTGCCTCACTAGTGGGATATCCACCACTGGCTGACCTCTTATGCAACCAATGAGTTGTGTGACTAGAGAAAGTCTGTGCCCATTACTCTGTCATTGTAGCTGATAGGTCTACTGCAATATATAGGGCTCACCATAAGAATTAAAAATGTATGTGCCGCGGACTTGTGGCGCAGTAAGCGTATTAAAATTCTATGGGGCTGTGATGTGGTCATATGCATTAAGCTCCAGAATTGTATCTTTCTGGAGCTTGTATCTGTTAGGTAATACCATCTATAGATGATGTTGCCCATAGAAGCCTATAGGTTCCTTAACACAGCATGTACAATAGAACTGGGTCATAAACGCGGAAGTTAGTATTTTGTCAGGACACCTTCCACTTTGCACATCGTGCACATTGGGTTTAACATACATGTGTCTGCCGCAGTGACAGGAATGAAGAGGACATACACACCAAGAAAGGGGCCCAGCACCTTGGTCCACCTACCACTCTGCTGTATACTTACCCTGGCACAGAGAAGACCTCAGTCATCCCTGACTGATCTGTCCCATGCACTGGGAGTGCACTCACCACAGTATCAGGAGACAGAACAGACCTTAGCCAAATATAAAGAGTGAGATGCAGAGGTGTGTGTGTGTGTGTGTGTGTGTGTGTGTGTGTGTGTGTGTGTGTGTGTGTGTGTGTGTGTGTGTGTGTGTGTGTGTTAAAGAAGTAGAGCAGACTACTAATGCAGATAATACTGTATTAGAATAAAATGACAACAAGTAAGTGACTTGTCTTCATGTAGAAGAGAAGTATTTGGTAGCCTCCCCCCCCTCCCCCTGTGTGGTATTTGGAGTAGGGAGAAAGAGGATGAAAGAGGAGCAGAGTAAGAGTGTAAAGGATGGAATAAGGGGAACATAGAAAGCAGAAGGGAGAAGCTGGCTAAGGTATGAATGAGACTGGTCAGAGGGGCCTGCCCCCAGACAGAAACTAACAAGCCACTGACTGCATTGGGGATGGTGCCGAAGCTGGGTGCAGGGGGAATTTGATTGCATGAACAGACCCCATCTTCAGAGTCTGTTCTCTATGCCCTGCTCCTTCATATGGAAAGGATAAGAGCGCCACTAAGAATTATAATTATCGACAGTTAGTAAATATGCCCAATGGACACTTCTGCTGATTCCCAGCAGGTAATGCTTCCAACAATGCTGGGACATTATTATCCTATACCTGCCTGCACTGAGTTGTATCACTTTTGTAGAGAAAACCAGACTTTTGGTATAATTTAGCTATAATTATCTGTCCACTATTCATGAATTACACTTCAAAGGAAAATATAAAATAAAAAAAAGTACAGTATGTTTGGTCTATCTAATGTTTCTGTGCAGAGATCCAGTCTGTCCAGTAGAGGGTGTCCTTGCACCAATGTTGCACCAATGTTAATTGTTTTTCATTTGTTTTGCTTGCTTTTTGACTTTTGTTTCTAAAGAGGCAAATTATTGACTTATAAACAATGCATTGTATTATACTGTATGTTTCTAGATTGTTTTAGCTAAATTAAAACGTGAGCTGGTGGTTTATTAAACTCAGTTACCGTAGGACTTCTGTACCTGATATAAATTTGACTAGCGTATTTCAACTTGTGAAACTTTTCAGGACCTAAAGCAAGAACTTAGAATGATTGTAAGGTAAGGTTGTGTGCTGTTTGTTTTTATAGCCATACTCAATCAGAATTGAAATACATATTTCCCTGATAACTTTAACCCTACTTCAAAAACATTGTGTTTGGTGAAATATTCTACCTATAACCTGACAGAGGACTACTGATCCCTGGATGTCTGGCACGCAGCTAGCAGACTGTTGCGGCTGATCAATGTGGCTGATCCCAAAAAGCACACTAATATTAAGTGCCGGATTTGTATTTCATATTAGTGCCACTTTAAATTTAGGTTAAAAGCCACCTCTTTGTATTTATTGCCCCTGGTTAGAACGAGTGGAGTGCTGCAAACATGGGAGGGGAATCCTGGTCCTAACAATGAACTACATGATACAAGTGGGAAAGTGCCAGCATTACTCAGCTTTCATTTCTATAATTACACTAACTGGCACAGCGTTACTGGAAACATTATGTGCATTGCTTGCTGTTACTGCATTTGTGCCCACACACATTTTAATTTAATTATAGAGTGTCTGATTCTTTATATTTAGTCAACATGGAGAGTTTCACAATGGCAGGTAAGTTCTGGTTCCGTGACTTGTGTGGTGACTACTTTTGCAGAGGTGGTCACCAATTGCCGGCCTAACAGTTGCAGAATTAAATCTACTGAGTCAGGCATCAGAAGGTTATAATACAATTCTGGGAAGTGTGCCAACCAGGATGTGGTTCATTTTGTGTCATTTTATTACAGTATCCTGGGCAAGGTGCCAGAGCTAAAATGTATACAGCGTCACTCCAATTACTGAGAGGTAAGGACTCGAATGTATCAAGGTTAAATGTATTCATTAGCTCAGAATATGCAAATGACTCCACCACGTCCTCAAATACATCATCTTCTTTTACTTGGGGTTGGTTCATATATAAAACTCAACTTGCGTTCTAACCATTAGTAAAAGGAGAGCACTAGGGGGCCTGTCTATTAAAAACTGTCCATATCGCAACAGACATTTTCCCCTTCTATGGATAATACTTCCCTCTGGTACGGATAAGGTGATGTAGATATAATGAAGATATTTCTTCACCTTGGATGAGGTCATCAATGCTCAAAATGATATGAAACAGAACAAAAACACATCATAGTGTAATATGTCCACAACATGAATGATAAAAAAGTCCCATATATGACTCCAAATGGTTTGTGTTGAATGAAGCAAATCAAGAAATTCTAGATGGCGTACCGTACTCACTCAAATAAAAGGGTACATAAACATAACGGTATCTTTAAATCGGACCCACTCTTAGATGGATATCTCCCAGGTTAGATGTAATGAATCCCCAATAATGTGGTTATGGGTATATACATGTGCGTACCCAGACTCTCACTAGCACTGTAGCTACGGGCCCATAAAGGTATCTTTAGTCCCCTTATATTGGAATTGATTGGTGACGGTATCTCAGTAAGGATATGCGTACCCAACTCACAGTATTAATGACTGTTATACTTGCATCAAGGTTTCTTTATACCAGAAGCAGGAAAACCGAATCAGATATCAAATCCATAAAAAGGGGGTTACAGTTTCTTAAAAATATCCATAGAAACATCCATAGAAAAATTAAAAGATTAAAAAATGTTGAACATGGAGGTCATGTACTCAGCACAAAAAAATGACCCCAGGTGTATAAAGATGGAAAATAAAGGTTTTGGGGTGTTCCGGTCTGCCCACTCACCAAACACCTAGATGGATAAAGCGCAAGGTCCCCTCTGTATCTCCCAACGCGTTTCAATCCTGCTGGATCATTCCTCAGGATAGCTGATATAGATATCCTGAAGAAGAAAAAGGAATACTAACCAGCAGGTCTTTGCACCTCTGCACACTTGTGTCTGCTGGAAAGAGAGACAACGTAGGCTTTAAACCTAGGATCGAGCACGGTGGCCAAAATGTAGTGCTCTGATTTCAACAGATTGACCACCCTTAAATCCTGTCAAAACGAATGAAGGGTTCCATCCACAAGTCCCACATACTTTGCAGAATCGCTCCGTCTTAGCTCCTCCTTCAATTTATCCAGCTGCTTCTGCAAAAGCCTGATGAGGGGAATGACCTGACTCAAGCTGGCAGTGTCTGAACTGACTTCACGTGTGGCAAGTTCGAAGGGTTGGAGAACCTTGCACAAGATGGAAATCATTCTCCACTGCGCTTGAGTCAGGTGCATTACCCCTCCTATACCTATATCGTAGGTGGATGTATAGGCTTGAATGGCCTTTTGGTGCTCCTCCATCCTCTGAAGCATATAGAGTGTTGAATTCCACCTCGTTACCACCTCTTGCTTCAGTTGATGGCAGGGCAGGTTCAGGAGTGTTTGCTGAAGCTCCAGTCTTCAGCACGCAGTGGTAGAATGCCAAAAGTGGCCCGCAATTTTTTTCGGGCCACCGACAGCATCTCCTGCACACCCCTGTAATTTTTAAAAAAATTCTGCACCACCAAATTAATTGTATGTGCAAAACATGAGACATGCTGGAATTTGCCCAGTTGTAATGCACGCACAATATTGGTGGCGTTGTCCGATATCACAAATCCCCAGGAGAGTCCAATTGGGGTAAGCCATTCTGCAATGATGTTCCTCAGTTTCCGTAAGAGGTTGTCAGCTGTGTGCCTCTTACAGAAAGTGGTGATACATAACGTAGCCTGCCTAGGAACAAGTTGGCGTTTGCGAAATGCTGCTGCTGGTGCCACTTCTGTTATTGTTGCTGCGGGAGGCAATACATCTACCCAGTGGGCTGTCACAGTCATATAGTCCTTAGTCTGCCATGTTCCACTTGTCCACATGTCCGTGGTTAAGTGGACACTGGATACAACCGCATTTTGTAGGACACTGGTGACTCTTTTTCTGACGTCTGTGTACATTCTCGGTATCACCTGCCTAGAGAAGTGGAATTTAGATGGGATTTGATACGGGGGACACAGTACCTCAAATAATTCTCTAAGTCCCACTGAACTAATGGCGGATACCGGACGCAGGTCTAACACCAACATAGCTGTCAAGGCCTCAGTTATCTGCTTTGCAAAAGGATGACTGCTGTCATGTTTCATCTTCCTCACAAAGGACTGTTGGACAGTCAATTGCTTACTGGAAGTAGTATAAGTGGTCTTCCGACTTCCCCTCTGGGATGACGATCGACTCCCAGCAGCAACAGCAGGCGTACCACTCAAGGATCCTCCGGAGGAATCCCGGTTAGGAGAGGACTCCTCAGTCTTGACAGTGACATGGCCTGCAGGACTACTGATGTTCCTGACTGAGGAGGAAGTTGACATTGAGGGAGTTGGTGGTGTGGCTTGCAGGAGCTTGGGTACAGGAGGAAGAAGGGATTTAGGTGTCAGTGGACTACTTACGCTCTTACCCAAAGTTTCACAACTTGATACTGACATGATGAATGCGCTGCAGGTGACGTATAAGGGAGGATGTTCCTAGGTGGTTAACATCCTTACCCCTACTTATTACATATTGACAGAGGCAACAGATGGCTTGACACCTGTTGTCCAGATTTGTGGAGAAATAATTCCACACCAAAGAGGTGGCTTATTTGGAAGTTTTCCCAGGCATCACAATGGGCTTCTTCATCCCATGGACAACAGGTGTCTCCCCCGGTGCCTGACTTAAACAAACCACATCACCATCAGAATCCTCATCGTCAACTTCCTCCTCAGAGCCACCAACGCCCATATCCTCATCCTGGTGTACCTCAACAGTGACACATTCAATTTCAATATCAGGAACTGGACTGTGGGTGCTCCTTCCAGCACTTGCAGGGGGCGTGCAAATGGTGGAAGGAGCCACCTCTTCCCATCCAGTGTTGGGAAGGTCAGGCATCGCAACCGCCGACACACTTGGACTCTCCTTGGGGAATTGTGATACCATCTCAGAACGCACAGTTCTTTTCTGTGCTCTTTCCAGCTTAACTCTTTTACTTTTTCTAGCAGGAGGATGAGGGCTTCCATCGTAATGTGAAGCTGAACCACTAGCCATGAACATAGGCCAGGGCCTCAGCCATTCCTTGCCACTCTGTGTCGTAAATGGCATATTGGCAAGTTTACGTTTCTACTCAGACCATTTAAATCTCTTTTTTTGGTTCTTTTTACTGAACTTTGGCTTTTTGGATTTTACATGCCCTCTGCTATCACATTGGGCATCGGCCTTGGCAGACGACGTTGATGGCATTTCATCGTCTATGTCATGGCTAGATGCAGAAGCTTCAGCACTAGGAGGAAGTGGTTCTTGATCTTTCCCTATTTCATCCTCCAAATTTTTGGTTCTTGATCTTTCCCTATTTTATCCTCCAAATTTTTTGTGCTGTGTTGTTCTGCATCACCACCACTGGACTGATGCAGGACAACACAGCACCACTGAAAGGGACTTATATAGCTACACTGGATATATGGCAGCAGAGGACACCACCACTGTGATGTGACTGATCACTGGACTGATGCACAAGAGACTTCCCCTGGTCTAATGCAGGACAACACAGCAAAAATGCAAGCCAGCAGCACTGGGGACATATAGCAGCAGAGGACACCAACGCTGTGACTGGCTGGACTGATGCAGCACAATGCACTGACTACACTGGACTGGACAGCACAACACAGCACAAGACTTGCCACCCCACTTTCCCGCCCCCACACAGACACAGAACACTGAGGACACATCCTCTCAATACACTCTCCGAGACTGGAGTGAAAATGGCCGCGACGGGCGGCTCCTTATATGGAATCCAAATCCCGCGAGAATCCAACAGCGGGATGATGACATTTTGCCTCGTTCGGGTTTCCGAGTCAGACGGGAAAACCCAAGCCTGACTCGGAAGGCAAAGTCCGATAGGGTTCGGTTCTCTGAGAACCGAACCCGCTTATCTCTAGTCTATACACAGTACAAGTTTATTTCTCTTTTTGGCCACAATGCATGAAGTAACATTTTATGAAGCAACTTAAGGGACAATGGGGTTATTCAGGTGTGTTAGTAAGCCAAAAAAGTAAGCAATTGGGCAAAACCATATTTCACAGCAGGAAGGGCGGATGTAATATGCGCAGAGAGATTTAGATTTGAGTGGTTTACATTATTTCTGTGCATGGTAAATCCTGGCTGGCTGCTTAATTTCTACATTGCAATTTAGATTACAGTTGCAACACACCCCACCCAAATCTAACTCTCTCTGCACCATACTTGCCTACTCTCCCGGAAGCTGCGGGAGGCTCCCATTTTTTGGGGTAACCCCCCGCACCCCCAGTAGAGTAGGCAGGTCTCCCGCATCCTGCTCGCACCCTAGTGTTGCGGGCAGGATGGGAGACATACTCTACTGTATTCGCGGGTCCGTAGGGAGGGGTTCAAATGATGCAAATCGTGTCATTTTAGCCCCGCCCCCTTCCTGCGGACCCGCAAATTGTGGCGTGTTCACGATGTGGGGGCTTGATGATGTCACAGACACCCCTCCCCCACTGAAATATCTTGCATCGTCTCCTCTCCAGGCTTCTCCTGGAGAGGACATTTAGAAAGTAGGTAAGTATGCTCTGCACATGTTACATCTGCCCCACCTGCAGTGAACATGGGTATGCCCAATTGCTAACTATTTTGGTTTGCTAACAAGCATTGTGCTAGAGTGACTTAAGACATCAAGCATAGCTTGTTTCTGTTGGACATAAATAATAACTGCTGTACATTTCTGCGAATAGCAGTAACATTGTGTGGCCTCCCATTGAGAATATTACAAATTGGAAGTTTTACAGTAAGAAATATAAAAAAACATAATTGTAAGTGTGTTGTTGCAATATAATGCAAAGCATTCTGACCTTTAAAGTCACCAGGGGGGATGCACTGCTGCAAGAACTTGATAAAGTTCTTGGAGCAACTGAAAGCGGTTAATCTTTGCTTTGGAGTATATGTATACATGTATTCACTGCCATATACCAGCAAATTATACTGCTATCCACCGCTGAAAATATTGGAATAAGAGGCGAAGGTCTTTTAACTACCAGACGCTAAACCACTTCCAATTGATGAGAGCAAGCGAAAACAAACCTTTATTGTGGCTGCGTTATTCCTGACCAGTCTGGAGATAGACTGAAAGATTAACAGGGGAGACCTGTAGACGGCCAACGCTCATACGAGGTATACCGCTTCTGATTATTAAGCTCTCACTTTGAAGAATCTATGGCTCATCTATTCCTAAAATATCCAGAATTAATGGCTGCAGCTGCCTATATTGCATACCTAATCTATACCTTGGACCTGGATGGATGGAAGACCTTAAAGCTTTCCTCTATGTGAGCAAATTAATCATACTCTTGCTGGTAGAAAGGACCACGATATAAGCATTGAATACCGCAGTGAATATACCTAGATACATCTAAGGATTTTATAGCCTCAAACTATCTAATTAAATCTGTATACTTCAAATGCTACTTGTTTATGTTTGTAATATGTGTATTAAATATCTTTTAAAACGAGAAACCAAATGTCATTTGAGAATAAGTGCACAATACTTAAATAACACTCACCAGCATAGCTGCACCTCTCTGTTTTTATGCAGTGCTGCAAGTATGGCGACCACCTTGCCGCCGTAAAATTAAATTATTATGCACCACCGAGCACTGTACGCAGTGGCACATAAGCTCCTAATTACCCAGGCGTCAGGGCTGCTTGGAGAGCGACGCAACGTCACATCAAGCTGCAGTGCCGTGAAGAAGAGCCTGTTGCGGCTGCCTTGCTTCACGTTCACTATATCAACTACTTCCTGCTTTGCCTGTCTGCCTTCACCGTCCGCCTCATAGAGAAAGTAAGCAGAGAGCTCCTGGCAGATAGTGAACAGGGGCAGGCTGAAAGACAGAGTAAAGGAGGGGTGGAGGGAGGCTGAGAGAGACAGAGTGAAAGATGGGTGGTGGGAGGCTGAGAGACCTGAGAGTGAAGGAGGGGTGGAGGGAGGCTGAGAGACACAGAATGAAGGAGGGGTGGAGGGAGGCTGAGAGACACAGAATGAAGGAGGGGTGGAGGGAGGCTGAGAGACACAGAATGAAGGAGGGAGGCTGAGAAACAGAGTAAAGGAGGGGTGGATGGAGGCTGAGAGACAGTAAAGGAGGGGTGGAGGGAGGCTGAGAGACAGAGTGAAGGAGGGGTGGAAGGAGCCTGAGAGACAGAGTGAAGGAGGGGTGGATGGAGGCTGAGAGACAGTAAAGGAGGGGTGGAGGGAGGCTGAGAGACAGAGTGAAGGAGGGATGGGGATGGCTGAGAGACAGAGTGAAGGGGGGTGCAGGCTAAGTCACAGTGCATGGGAGGGCAGGCTGAGTGACACAGAGTGAATGGGGGCAAGCTGAGAGACACAGAATTAAAGGGGGTAGGCTGAGAGACACTGATTTAGTAGCAGGGGTGAGATGATGGTATGGCTGAGAGATGCAGGGCGGAGATGATGGTGTGGCTGGAGAAAAGCAGGGGGGGAGAAGATGGTTGGGCTGGGAGACGCAGGGGGTAGAAGGTGATACAGGTGGCATGAGTCTGTTTGAACCTCTGTTGTATGATGATGACCATGGTAATATTCCTACACAAACAGGCATCTTCCAGCATCTTTTCTACATGAATAGTGAATACCAACTAAAGATGCTGGCTGACCAGGGTGGATACATTTCTGTGAGAAACCACCATATAGGTAAGGGGCGAGAAATGGGGGCATGTCATTACTGACATGCCCCATTTTAATTGGACATACCCTTTGTGGCATGTAGCTACACATTTTTTCTATTTGCACTGCTAAGGCACAAATATAAGAGTATCTGGGCTCTAGGTCAACCATGAAAAGGTCTACAATCAATAGGTCGACCACTAATGTTCGGAATGCTGTAGGTCGACATGGACAATATATCAACATGTAAAAGGTCGACAGACTTATGGTCGACAGGTGCAAATGGTCTGAGGATTTTAGCATTTTAATAAACTTTTTCATACTTTACCATCCACATGGACTACGATTGGGAATAATAATCTGTGCCAAGCACAGCGGTAGCAGAGCGAGGCACCTTGTTCGAGCATGGCAAGCAAAGCGGCACACTAATTGGGGTTCCACGTGTTTTGACGGCGAAAACCACACCAAAAAATGAAATAATGCTCAACCTTTTCTCATGTCCAACTTTTGACCCTGTTGACTTTACCTACTGTCAACCTTTTGTCAGGTCGACCTTTTGGCACTGTTGACCAATAGTGGTTGACCCAATGACTGTAGATCTTTTGTAATGTAGATCTGGTGATCCATACCCAATCTAAGTGATCTCTACAGTATAGTATTTTTAATATGAGAAAAGAATGGGATCTCATTATATTTCTCTGATATTACTAAACCATTAAACAGATATGTCCATGTTGTACAGTAGATGATGGGTTATTTATGTTACATTTTAGTGCGATCTTCTATACTTACAGATGTAGCCACACTTATCCAGCCTGTGGCATGGCTGAACGGTCACATGCGCCATGCCTATGCATGTGTGCACCTTAGTACGTTGAGCTGCGTTTTAGTGCGCCACCCATGTATTCCTATGGGCATGAGTACTTACACGCACTCGCATGTCCTAGTTGTGGGCACACTTGCAGTCTCTGGCTTGCCGTGAATATGGCAAGCTGCAGGTTAGATGAGTATGGCTACATCTGTATAATAAAGCTGTAATGGTTGGGTCTGTACACAGAATTTTTTTACGAGAAATGTGCTCCTTGGGACTGTATATGAACTATGGAGACAAAAAAGATTCTGAATTTTTGTTTGTCCGTCTGTTCATTCTGGCATTATGCAAAAACTACTGGATGAATTTGGATCGCGTTTTTACTATTGTATGGTTTAGTCAACTAAAAATAAACTGAGGTATGTATTATCTCAATGTTGCATCAGGGAGAGGAGTAATAATGAAAAAAAAAAAGACACTCGGCGCATGCAGTGTGTAGGCTCCACAAACCAAATATGACTATACTGTATGTATATAAATATAATTTGTTTGGGACAAATATACTTCTAGGACAGAGATGGGGAACCTTCGGCCCTCCAACTGCTGCTGAACTACACATCCCAGCATGCCATGCAACAGTTTTAGCATGGCCAAATAGCAAAACTGTAGCAAGGCATGCTGGTATGTGTAGTTCAACAACAGCTGGAGGGCTGAAGGTTCCCCACCCCTGTTCTAGGAACGGTTTATGAACTATGGAGACTATTTTTTTTTACAGAATTAACACAGGCTCCTCAAGTCCAAAACGACTGTGTGTGTGTGTGTGTGTGTATATATTATATACTGTATACATATCTTGCACACCCTGAATGCAAACTGTTATATTTGTATGCATATATAAATACGTAGATATATACCGTATCTCAAGATCTATTTTGCAGGTAAATCCAACTATATATTAATCACTAATCAGACAGTTTATCTTGTCTCATACAGTTACAGTATACATGCCAATCCAGTAGATGGCGCATCAAGACAAATATTACATATCATAGAGTGTTACTGTAGGTTAAGTAGCAACAGATTTGGAATCTACAAGATAATATTTGTTTGACCAAAGTGAACTTACACTGAATTGTAAGGTTGATTTCCGCTTGAACTGGATATTGTGGATTACATTAAAAAAATAGAAAACTGTATTATTGCTTATTGGTGTACTGTTGCAGGGACAAACACTCACGGATGCAAGCATAGATCTTAGGGTCAGCTGCTTCTCCCATGGACAGCTTTACGTGGCTTGCTCACAAGTTAGTAGCGCCAAGCATCTTTTTGTGTTAATCCCTGAAGGAAAAACTGCAAATATTGTTTACAAAGATATTTTGTGATCAATGTCTACAATATAAAATATACACATTATTAGATGCTACTACTGTCCTTTGTAAAATTAGTTCCACTAAGCATTAACAGACCTCCATGCAACCAAAGTCACGAGCAAACGCTAGTATAAAATATATTTTCAAAACTGGATTTACTGGTGGGCTTTGTATAACAGACTTCCCAAAGTCCTGATTCTGGTGGGTCAGTCCTTTTCAGGGCCACATCATTCCACAGGGGGGAAACATTGGGAGGTCAGAAGACCGACAGTGGAATACCGATGGCCAGAAACCCGATGGATCATGGTATGTTCACCCGACCCCTAACCCACCCCTCAAACAGCTTAACCTTCCACCCCCACACCTTAACCCTAAACCTCCCCCTAGTGCAGTATTGGACTGGGACATGAAGCTCCCACCGGAGAAATATGGTGGTGCGGCCAGTTTCCAGAGGGAGTGTGGCCAGCTGCAACAGAGGCTTGGCTAACCTTAGAGAGTGCATGGACTGGGACCCTTGATTAATATATATAGTAAATACTTGTAGTGCATGCATGATGATGTGTCAGATTAATAACAGCAAATCACTGTTAAAAATACACCATAGTCCTGTACAATATAAGGTAACATATGTATACAGAGCTGGATTAAGGCTCTGGGGGTACATGTCTGCACATGTTATATCTGCCTCCCCTGCAGTGCACATGGTTTTGCCCATTAGCTAACACATTTGCTGCTGCGATCAGATCTAAATTAGGCCCTTAGCCCCTTGTTTCAGCTTGTCAATAGTAATAAAATATTTCCAGTACCAAATCTTTAGAATTTGACAATGTGGCAACTATGTAGGTTTAGGTAAAGCCCTGTTCCTTCATGGGGTTGTTCCAGTTACAGATTGAAGTGTAAAGCCAAAAATTGAAAATGTAAAAAGAAATCTCTGTATCCCTTATGTATTTCTCATTAGAGATGAGCGGGTTCGGTTCCCTGAAAACTGAACACTACTGAACTTCACTACCCGAGCCCGGCTCGGGTTTTCTCGCCTGACTCAGAAACCAGAACAAGGCAAAACATCATCATCCCACTGTTGGATTCTCATGGGTTTGGATTCCATATAAGGAGCCGTGCATCGCCGCCATTTTCACTCCGGCATTGGAGAGTGTAGCGAGAGGACATGTCTCCGTCGTCAGTGTCTGTGCTAGAGGGAAAGTGAGGTGGCGATTCCAGTGCTGTCTTGTGCTGCTCAGTCCAGTGTAGTGTCTTATGCTGCATCAGTCCAGTCACAGTGGGGGTGTCCTCTGCTGCCATATGTCCAGTCTAGCTGTATAAGTCCATTGCAGTGGTGCTGTGTTGTCCTGCATCAGTCCAGTGGCGGTGTCCCTGTGCTGCCGTATATAAGTCCAGTGGTAATGCCGTATAAGTCCAGTGATACTGCCATATATGTCCAGTGGTACTGCCGTATAAATCCGGTCCAGTGATACTGCCGTATAAATCCAGTGGTACTGCCGTATAAATCCAGTCCAGTGGTACTGCAGTATAAATCCAGTCCAGTGGTACTGCCGTATAAGTCCAGTCCAGTGGTGCTGCCATATAAGTTCAGTGGTGCTGTATATTTTTTACTCCAAATAAAGGGGTTATTAATATTTAATCCAAATAATTTTTACAGGGTTTGCCCTGTGTAGTGTAAAGGTACACTCTCCTTTGCTGCATTTTGTTATATAACTCCAGAAAAATAATGGAGAACAAAAATTTGGAGGATAAAATAGGGAAAGATCAAGAACCACTTCCTCCTCCTGCTGCTGTTGTTGCTGCTGGGAGTCGATCGTCATCCCAGAGGGGAAGTCGGAAGATCACTTGTACTACTTCAACTAAACAAATGACTGTCAACAGTCCTTTGCGAGGAAGATGAAATATGACAGCAGTGATCCTGTCGCAAAGCGGATAACTTAGTCCTTAGCTATGTTGGTGTTAGACGTGCATCCGGTATCCACCATTAGTGCAGTGGGACTGTAATGCCAACCGTAGATGGGCCAGGTGTTTGTGCCGCACACTTGTGTCGCTTAGCTTAGTCATACAGCTACCTCATTGCACCTCTTTTACTTCTTTGCATGATGTGCTGTTGGGGGACTATTTTTCTTTTAAGATCCATCCTGTCTGCCAATGTAGTGCCACTCATAGATGGGCCAGGTGTTTGCCGCACACTTGTGTCGCTTATCTTAGTCTTCCAGCGACCTTGGTGCACCTCTTTTTTTTCTTTGCATCATGTGCTGTTTGGGGGGACTAGTTTTTTTAAGTGCCATCCTGTCTGCCACTGCAGTGCCAGTCCTAGATGGGCCAGGTGTTTGTGACTCACACTTGTGTCGCTTAGCTTAGTCATACAGCTACCTCATTGCACCTCTTTTACTTTGTTGCATGATGTGCTGTTTGGGGCCTAGTTTTTTTAAATGCCATTCCGTCTGCCAATGCTGTGCCACTCCTAGATGGGCCACGTGTTTGTGCCGCCCACTTGTGTCTCTTAGTTTAGTCATCCAGCGACCTCGGTGCAATGTTTTGGCCTAAAAACCAATATTGTGAGGTGTTCAGAATAGACTGGAAATTAATGTTATTGAGGTTTATAACACCGTAGGATCAAAATTACCCCCAAATTATGTGATTCTTAGCTGGTTTTATGTTTGTTTGTTTGTTTGTTTTTAAATCATCCAGATGCAAAACCAAAACACGAAAGGGTGGTTTTGGCACAACCAATCCAGATCTAAAACACAAAACACGAAAAGTGCCCGCCGCACATCTCTAATTTTCATTTTAAAACTTTCCATTCATTTATTCTCCTTTGTGTCCTTGGTTCTGCTGCACCTTTTCTCACTGACTAAGGATCTTCAAAAGGTAGGAGTCTGAAAACGGCAAGTGTGTCAGCTTTATTAACTTTAAAGGACACTAGTCTATGGAGCACTGTTGCTAAGCAACCCACCTACCTATCTCTCCATTGACTGAGCAAAGGGAGTACCGCATATTCCTTTCTCCCGTTCATTCATTTATGCGGGCTGGTAGTTTTAAAACTCAAGTGTGGAGTTTCCATAGTAACACAATCCAAATGTAATGTGCTCAGGCGCTTCCTATTCTGTACAGTATGCCTGAGCTCTGTTGTGTGTGTTCTGCTCTATTTTAAGCTGTTCTGTGTTCATTATATGGAATTCAAGATTTCTTAAAGTGAAAGTATAACATTTTACAAGTAGGATATTCATTTTGCATTGTTTTCCGTCATTTGTTGAGTTAAATACATAGGAACATGCGGGGGGAGTATGTAGAGCTTTGAAAAACCCATACAAAGTTTAAATGGACCCCAAAGTTTTAGTAAACATCCCTGCCCTCCCTTTTCCCCACATAACTTTACAGTAGCTGACCTGGGATCCTGGAGGGGAAAGTCGCAGAGGCTACTGCAGGATGAGTGTTGCTGTGATGCATGTCATCATGGGTCTACCCTTTTGCAAAATGCGGTGTTTCATAGAATGTTAAAGTGGGATGTGGAACCTCAGTGATTTGATTAACAGCATTTTGGGCCTGATTCAGGTCATACTTGCCTACCCTCCCGGAATGGCCGGGAGGCTCCCGAAAATCGGGTGGCCCTCCCAGCCCTCCGGAAAGGTGGGCAAGCCTCCCGCTTTCCCTGCAGCCCCTCCACACCCCTCCTCGGCCGCCCGCAGCAGAGAACAAGAGGGCGGTTCGAGGGGGTCCGATGACGCGATTCACACTGAATCGCGTCATCGTAGCTCCGACCCCCGCTATACAGCACCTAATTTCTCGGCACTGCATAGCGGGGGTGGAGCCATAATGATGCGATCCTGATGACATGCCCTTGACTGCCCACTTCCCTGACGGCCACGCCCCCGGGCCGCCCATTTTACTGCCAGCCACGCCGCCATGCACCTACAACGCTGCCTCCTTCCAGAGGAGGGGGCTGCAAAGTAGCTAAGTGTGATTCAGGTTTACAACTGTGCAAAACCATGTTGCACTGCAGGGTGGGGCAGATGTAAAGTGCAGAGAGATTTGAATTTGGGTGAGTTATATTTGTTTCTGTGCAGGGTAAGTACTGGCTGCTTTTCCATGTAGCCCACAAATGTTAAACAGCTTTATTTTCACCCTGCAATATAAATTTCAGCTTGAACACACCCCTCCCAAATCTACAAAATGGTTTTGCCTAGTTGCTTGCATTTTTGGTTTGCTTTTAAATGTGAATCAGGCCCTTTGTTTTGTCATTGCCCATCCCACACACTCCACAGCAGAAGAGGATGGGAGGCTGGGTTGTGTACTCTTCTTGGATCCCATGATAGCGGGCCAAAGACTTGTGAGTTTTGCAGAGTGCTTAACATACCTATGAATTTTGTGAGGTGTCCATCATGGCAGCCAACAGTCTGGGTCTTTTTAAGCAACTAATGCAAGGTGTGGCTATTAAATAACAAGACTGTGGTGGAACTTTTCCATAAAAGAATGAGGCTAGGCGCTACATTAACCAAATGTATGCGGATAATATTTTTGTAATTTGTAGCCATTTTAATTCATGCAACGCAAGTTTGTAATGCAATTGGAGCTTAACCACTTGCTTGGCGTGGTCGCATCAGATGCGGCCACACCAGATAGTGTTTTATCTGATCTGGTCGCACAGGATGCGACCAGTCAGATAGACAGTGTGAGCAGCTGCAGGAAAGAGAATCTTCCCTCCACTGCTGATGTCAGTGAACGGAAGGTCCCTCTGCCTCCCTGCACCCTCCCTTCAGTGTTGCCGTACTGCCGATCATTGCTGATCAGTCAGCACGGCAGGACCTCCCACCCAGTGACTGCAGACAATGGCAGCCGCTGGTAAAGTGTAAAATAACCCCGCCCACAGACCCCCCCCCCCCCCGTGTACCTGCCAGCTGTCTTGAGGGTAAAAAGTAATGTTACCGATGATCTGACTGATGTTCCGATGTTTGAGGGGAAAAAATATCAACATTTTTTTTTTTTTTTAACTAAAACCATTTTGGATAAGGTTAAATTCATGTTCTTTACCTATTTCACTCATAAAAAAAAAACAATTTTGGAGCGGTTTTTGGGGAAAAAATCCTTAAGTTAAGTGGTTAATCCCCCATAGTCTTCCAAAATGAATTAGGATCTTGCATTTGTCCCTGGCATCCTTTCTTTTTTGTCTTTAAAAAAAAAAAAAAACGAAAAGCAGTTGGAAGAATGACATACTATACTTGTACACCTAAGAAAATAAAACAGGCTATAAATGAGAATTGAAAGAAAAGAAAATCGTGTTCTTATCTCTCAAATCAAAGTTAAAAATAAATGAATCATCTTTAATAGAGAACGCACTGGGACGTTAAATAACAGTTATTACAAATTGTTATGTTCCTGCTCCTTCCTCTAATACTGCTTTCTATATAATGAGTCACTTTGACCAAAAACAAACAGCAATTTTCACAATTTCCAACAGCTCTAAACATAAAGGGAATGGGACCTGAACAGCACAGCACTGGCAGTGACTCATGGCTGTTGATCTGCAGTCAGTGGAATGCGAGTATGAATGTGTTTCTCTATGGGGGAGATTCAGATGTTTGAAAAGTCAGTTGGGATCTCATAGACAGGAAAAACCAGACACCCAACCGACTTTTCAGACATTTGAATCTCCCCCTAAATGTCTCCTGCAGACCCAGAGCCGGCCATAGGCATAGGTAAACTAGGCAATTGCCTAGGGCATTTGATATGCCTAGGGGCATCAGCAGCTTCTGCTGATTAAAATGATATGCGGCATGCCTATATTCTGTGTGTAGCATTTCATATGCAGATACAGCCACAGTCTCACAGAGTATATAGGCATGGCGCATATCATTTTAATCAGCAGAAACTGCTTGTGCATCCTAGCCACATAGCAATGCAAATAAGATGCATTTTCATTAAAATAATGTGCCCGACGTTAGTATTGAGGCAAGATTTATGAGGACACATCTGTATCCAAGCAGAGGCAGAGGTCACAGTGTTAGTGGCAGTCTGAGTGTTGTGTGCATGTGAGTAGGTTGGTTGTGCAGTTGTGTTTGAAATATGTGTAAGGAGCATTATGTGTGTCATGTGAAAATGCATTAATAATGTGCAACATATGTGTAAGGGGCACTATGTGTGTCATTATGTGTATAAGGGCATTAATAATGTGCAGCATATGTGTAACAGGGTACTACTGTATGTGTGTCATGTGTATAGGGGCACTAATGTGCAGCAAATGTATAGGGGGCACTATGTATGTCGTGTAAAAGGGCATTAATATTGTGCGGCATATGTGTAAGGGACATTACGTGTAAAAGGGCATTAATAAAGGTTGTCATAATGTGTAAGGTGCATTATGTTTATAAGGACATTAATAATGTGTCTCATATGTGTAAGGGGCATTACTGTGTGGCATTATGTGTATAAGGTGCTCTACTATGTGGCGTTGCATATAGAAAGGGCACTACTGTGTCGTCTAATGTGAATAAAGAGCAATATGGTGTGGTCTAATGTGAATAAGGAGCAATTCAGTGTGATGTAATGTGAATAAGGGGCTCTACTGTGAGGAGTAACATTTATAAGGTAAAGTGATACTACTGTGGGATGTAATATGAATTATGGACACTATCGCATGATCAAATGTGAATAAAGTTGCAGTACTGTGTGGCGTAATTGGAATTGGGGTTACTATTGTGTGGCCATGCCCCTTGCCAGCAAAAACACACCCCTCTTTGGGCTGTGGCCAAATGTGCGAACTGTTCCTGTTTAAAATTTAGGGGGTACAAACCCCAAAATAAGGACTGCTATGGGTGAGGGGTGATGGTGCTGGGAAAGAGGTGCAAGGTCAGAGGCGGAACCAGCGGTGGTGCTAGGGGGCACCAGCCAAAATCTTGCCTAGGGCATCATATTGGTTAGGGCCGGCTCTGTGCAGACCAAGGATCTGCTTCGCCCACTGTTTCATGATAGTGAGGTGGATGTAATCCTGGTTATGGCGACATAGTAAACGGTATTGCTCATTTGCCCCCTCCTCTGTGGTATCGTGTGCACATCGCCTAGTGTGTACCCACCAGGTCTTCTAAGCCACCCATGATTTTAGCATACTGGCATATGATACAGGCAATGTTAAGCAGCTGCCTGTCATTGTTATTGCAGGTATTGGTTTGCGTTATCAGCCTGTGTTTATTCGGGATCCGGTCTCTAAGTCAACAGTAACTAGGTCGACACTATCTAGGTTGACCACTATTGGTCGACAGTAAGTAGGTTGACATGGTTTATAGGTCGACAGGAACTCTAGGTCGATATGTACTAGGTCAACATGACAAAAGGTCAACATTAGTTCTTCAATTTTTTTTTTCATTTTTTTAACTTTTTCATACTTTACGATCCACGTGGACTACAACTGGGAACGGTAACCTGTGCCAAGCGCAGCGAGGCACCTTACCCAAAGCATGGCGCATGGTGCACTAATTGGGGTTCCCAGTCACTTTACTAAGAAAACGACACCCAAAAAAGGAAAAAAAAAACCTCATGTCAACCTTTTTGTCATGCCGACCTAGAGTTCCTGTCAACCTAGAAACCATGTTTACCTACTTACTGTCGACTAATAGTGGTCGACCTAGACACTGTCGACCTAAGTCTAGTCTATCTAACATACCACACCCGTTTATTCTACCAGGATCAAGGCTGCCGAGTGTAACACACTGATGGGGGTAAATTTACTAAAATGGGAGTTCTATTTAAGATGGGATGTTGCCCATAGCAACCAATCAGATTTCAAGTATTATCTTCTAGAAGGTGCCAGATAAATGAGAAGTAAAATCTGATTGGCTGCTATGGGCAACATCCCATCTTAGTAAATTTACCCCACGGTGTTCACCAAGAATTTTGGACTTTGCTGCATCAGGTATGCAGAGTGTGGTCCCTAATACTGGTTACTCAAATTATAGATTGATGTTAACACTAAGACAATAACAAGCTGGCATATGGTAGACGAGGTCTCCTATAAGGCAAAGGTAGTATGCAAGGGAACAAAGCCATAGGGTGGTATGTATTAACCTCTCCCGCCGCGTCAACTGCTTTTCTCTGCACTTCCCTGACATATTCTCCACGGTAACCTGTCTCACTCCTTGTTTACACATGCACCGCCTCTTCACCGCCACGGCCATGCAGGTCGCAGCTTTGTTGATGCCACGCGGTGGGAGCGCAGATGCCTAATGGTGCCGGTGCATGTGTTCATACATATTTGAGTCTGTATGTAATTATACATAAAGAGAAAGTAAACTGTCACTTAGTGTATCAGTTACAATCACTGACTGAAAAGCTATTGGAGTGCTGCCAGTAATGTGTATATATACATACAGTATATATACATATGTATGTATGTATGTATGTGTGTGTGTATATATATATATATATATTTATATATATAAATCTGTGTGTGTGTGTGTGTATGTGTGTGTATATATATATATATATGTGTGTGTGTGTATGTATGTGTGTGTGTATATATATATATATATATATATATATATATATATATATATACACAAAGCCGCAGGTTAGGCACTCCCAAAAGCTGAATGGCACACAGGCCGGTGCCTCTGTAATGAAGACTGTATAGAACGGGAAGACGTGGCACTCACGGCTCGCTCAATAATTCAAGATCACACCAAAGGTGAAGTTAACGTTTCAGCGGTGTGCGCCACTCTCGTCAGGTTTTTTTTATAAATATATATGTGTGTGTGTGTGTGTGTGTGTGTGTCTGCGTCTGTTGTTTTATTCCACGCCGTGAGTGCCGCCTGCATGCTGGATATATTATTGGACACAGCGCTTGCTGTAACCATTGGAAGGCACCGGCTATCTTGTTTATTTCAACCCCAGCTGAGGACACAGTGAGTGCCGTGCAACAAGCATTGATATAGATATATATATATATATATATAGGTAGCAAACTGTGTAACAAACAGCGGCACTCAGAGACTGATACAGCGTGAATAAAGTGCTGGTGCTTTTAATTCATGGCTGGTAACTCCAACGTTTCGGGGCACGCAAGCCCCTTTTTCAAGGTGAGCCAAATACAAAGTGTGAAAACAGTGCAAAACATTTACCTTTATGGTGAGGAGGACCCACGTGTGGGAAGGTGTGCAGCGTCCTGGGGAGCCTGGAGCTTCCGCCCTGGATGTGGTGACGTGTCAATGCCCCGGTCACGTGACCTCCAGCGTGTCCCGGGCCGTCACGTTGCCTTGGCAACCAGACGCTCCTTGGTTGCCATGGATGCCTACGGCAAGTGCGGGTGCTGGGGTTGCGGAGGAAGCGTGACTTCAGGCTGAGGGTGATTGAGAGTGAAATGACAATTACATAAGATAGGAAGAAACTGTTACAGTGTGCTGTCGTAACATACAGCATACCAAAAACAGACATGATAAACTGGATTAAAAGATCACCTGGTAGTCTAGCACTAGCAATCTCATAATGGATCAAAGAGTCATTAATGATAAACACCTAAATTATACAATACTATACCAGTGAGAGAAATACATATTAAGCGGCACGCATAAGTCATAAAGTGTGAGGGCTGATGGGTCTGGTACATGATCAGAAATGTCAACAATACAACCGTCCCCATAGTCAAATGGTGGAGACAAGTGCTAATAGATATTACTCAGAAGACACTCCATTGGATTCTGTCGTTAAGACCTTTCGGCCTCACAGTGTCCAATCTATACATCCACGTTGCTTCCCGTCTAAGTAGGGTGGCTGCTCTGTCTCCGCCTCTTGGATTAATGGGGATATGGTCAATAATTTGGAACTGTAAATCTTTCAACGTATGTTGCTTCTCGACATAGTGTCTGGCCACGGGTTGTTCCGATTTCTTGGATAAAAGTGCTGCTTTTAATGCGGACCTGTGCAGGGCAAATCGCTCCCTGGCATTGCGTATGGTCTTGCCTACGTACTGCTGTTTACATGGACACGTAATTAGGTAGACTACATGAGTTGTAGTACAGGTGAGTACGTGCTTGATACTGTAGGAAGTCCCTGTGGAGGTGGATTTGAACCTTGTGCCAGTGATCATAGTTTTACAGGTTTCACAGCCTAAGCATTTATAGCAGCCTGATGTTTTAGTTAGAAAATTAGTGGTAGGCGTGGAATCAAATCCTGTGATGTCTGGATGTACCACAAAATCTTTAATGCTTCTGCCTCTTCTGTAGCACATCATGGGTCTTTTCCTCCTTAGCCCAGTTAGGTTCTTATCGGTGGAAACTATGGGCCACAGTGCATTAAGGGCCCGTGGAATTACAGCACTGGATGTATTATACTGTGCCACGAATGGTACAATGTCATTACTCTTCTTGATGGTCGGAGTTAGAAGTTGTTCTCTGTTTGTCATCAAGACTTTTTGTTCGTTGGTGAGTAATAATTTGCTGTTGTAGCCTCTCTGTTTGAACCTTGTAGTGACATTATCCAGAGCAGATTCCAGTTGTGTCGGATCACTGGTAAGTACACCCAGGCTAATCAGAGTCATCATCGCAACATGTCACGCTCTGAATTCAAAGCCCTAAAGCAACTTGCCACCTACAAGGATATAGTGGTCCGCCCCGCAGACAAGGGGGGTGGTATAGTCATTATGAATTTAAGCGACTATAAACAGGAAGCATACCGCCAGCTGGGTGATACATCAGTTTATGAAGCACTGACTGCGGATCCAACCAAACAATTCAAAATTGAAGTGGATAACATCCTTGATTCAGCATTCAATACCGGGTTAATAACCAGCAAACTATGCAAAGCGCTCAAACAAGATTTCCCTGTGGTCCCCCTGTTATTTTTGGTCCCCAAAATACATAAGAGTTTAGATCATCCTCCCGGCAGGCCGATAATTTCTGCGCACAAAGCACTTTATCAGCCGATCTCCATTTTTCTGGACAGTATATTGCAGCCGCTCATCCTGGCGCAACCAAACTACCTCAAGGACACTACCAGCTTCTTAAATCTACTCAAGACAGTCGATGCGATACCCGCGGAAACCATCATCTGCACAGTTGACATCTGTAGCTTATACACCTGCATTCCGCACGACCAAGGGCTAACGGCAATGAGATCGTTTTTAACCAAAGCCAATATGAGCAATCTTGATCATGATTTGTTCCTGCGATTACTCGAACTGATACTAACCCACAATTATTTTTTATTCGATGGAAAGTATTATCGGCAAGTAAGCGGCTGCTCCATGGGAAGCAATGTATCTCCCTCGTTTGCTAACGTCTTTATGTTAGAGGAAGAACAGGCTATGTTTTTCAATAATGATGTTTACTCACAATATATACTACATTATTGTAGATATATAGATGATGTGTTTTTGCTCTGGACCGGAGGCAAAGAAAGGTTTGAAAAGTTCATCGGAGTCATTAATAACAGACCGTCCACCATTAGAGTCACATCGCAGTGTGACCCGATTAAACTAAATTATTTGGACGTTAACGTCATCATCAAAGACGGCATGTTGCATACTGAGGTGTACTATAAGCCAACCGACAAAAACACCTTATTACGATACAACAGCCATCACCCCACTGCCCTCAAAAAGGGGCTTCCTAAATCTCAATACATGAGGGCAGCCAGAATTACCAGTGATCCGACACAACTGGAATCTGCTCTGGATAATGTCACTACAAGGTTCAAACAGAGAGGCTACAACAGCAAATTATTACTCACCAACGAACAAAAAGTCTTGATGACAAACAGAGAACAACTTCTAACTCCGACCATCAAGAAGAGTAATGACATTGTACCATTCGTGGCACAGTATAATACATCCAGTGCTGTAATTCCACGGGCCCTTAATGCACTGTGGCCCATAGTTTCCACCGATAAGAACCTAACTGGGCTAAGGAGGAAAAGACCCATGATGTGCTACAGAAGAGGCAGAAGCATTAAAGATTTTGTGGTACATCCAGACATCACAGGATTTGATTCCACGCCTACCACTAATTTTCTAACTAAAACATCAGGCTGCTATAAATGCTTAGGCTGTGAAACCTGTAAAACTATGATCACTGGCACAAGGTTCAAATCCACCTCCACAGGGACTTCCTACAGTATCAAGCACGTACTCACCTGTACTACAACTCATGTAGTCTACCTAATTACGTGTCCATGTAAACAGCAGTACGTAGGCAAGACCATACGCAATGCCAGGGAGCGATTTGCCCTGCACAGGTCCGCATTAAAAGCAGCACTTTTATCCAAGAAATCGGAACAACCCGTGGCCAGACACTATGTCGAGAAGCAACATACGTTGAAAGATTTACAGTTCCAAATTATTGACCATATCCCCATTAATCCAAGAGGCGGAGACAGAGCAGCCACCCTACTTAGACGGGAAGCAACGTGGATGTATAGATTGGACACTGTGAGGCCGAAAGGTCTTAACGACAGAATCCAATGGAGTGTCTTCTGAGTAATATCTATTAGCACTTGTCTCCACCATTTGACTATGGGGACGGTTGTATTGTTGACATTTCTGATCATGTACCAGACCCATCAGCCCTCACACTTTATGACTTATGCGTGCCGCTTAATATGTATTTCTCTCACTGGTATAGTATTGTATAATTTAGGTGTTTATCATTAATGACTCTTTGATCCATTATGAGATTGCTAGTGCTAGACTACCAGGTGATCTTTTAATCCAGTTTATCATGTCTGTTTTTGGTATGCTGTATGTTACGACAGCACACTGTAACAGTTTCTTCCTATCTTATGTAATTGTCATTTCACTCTCAATCACCCTCAGCCTGAAGTCACGCTTCCTCCGCAACCCCAGCACCCGCACTTGCCGTAGGCATCCATGGCAA